>NC_087200.1:42961204-43008704 GCF_015104395.2 Macrobrachium nipponense
CGAGTTTTAGCAGAAAGGGGGGAGGGGGCAGTCCTGTCAAGGCTAACAGGACCGTGCCTGAGGCATTTGAGGGATCGCTAATGGGCCAAAGGTGAGTGAGAAACTGACCGTTGGGAGGACCTGGAACATTAAACTGGGTCAGGTACTGCCAAACAAGCATTGTTAACCCTTGAAGAGGTCGGGGGGGGGGGCGTGACTGAAAGCAATTTACAGGTGTTTGACAGGTCATTTATCACCTAGGATTTAAGGAGGGGACTCTTCCCGATCTTATGTTAATGACTTGAAAGTCAAAATGCTCCCAAGGGGAACTAATGAGATACAATTCTAGGAAGGACCTCACACAGATAGCAAATACTTCTGAGGATTAGTTACTCTTGGAATCTTTACAAATCTCATCCATATGGTGTAAGGGAACTAAACTTTTTTCTTAACATTCTTAATTGTGAATGCACTTTGTAGTTAATAATACTTGGGTCAATATATATACATATCTATATGTATATATATATATATATATATATGTATATATATATATATATATATATATCTATCTATATATATATATATAGTATATCTATATATATATATATATATATATATATATCATATATATATATATATCTATATATATCTATATATATATATATATATATAATATTCTCTATGTATATATATAATATATATATATCATATATCTATATATATATATATATATATAATATATTTTTATATATATATATATATATCTCTATGTATATCTTATATATAATAATATATAGATAATTATTAATATATATACATATATCTATTAATATATTTATATAATATAATATAATATATATATATATTTATATTAATATATAATATATATATATAATATATTAATATATATATCTATATATATATGTATTACTCTATCTATATATAGATATTATATATATATATTATAATATATTATATATATATATATAGAAAGATATATCTTCATATATATAAAGATTATATTATAATATCTATTATATATCTAGATCTATATCCATTATATATATATATATATATATAAATATATATATATATATACTAATATATATCTATATCATATATATATAATATAGATCTATATTTAAAAAATTTTTTTATTTTAAGTCAATAATATATATATATAGATATACCTTATAATATATTATATATCTAATATATATATATTATATTTATATATATAAATATTATTGTATAATCACTTATATCCTATATATAATATTATATTAATATATATTTTAATATATATAGAATTATAATTATAATAATATAAAGATTATATTATTATATATTAAGAATATAAATTAATATATATATATATATTATAAATATCTATAAACTATATCCCAATATATATTATAATAAAATACTAAATATTAATTATAAATATAATATATATAAATTATATATTAATAGCTAAATATCTATATAAAATATATTATATATATCTTATATTATCTAGATCTAGTATAGATAAGATGTTCATGATATATTATCTACTATTATAATATAATATATAGTATTAATAATTTATAATTATTTTAATAACTATATTCCCTATATCCTATATATATGAAATATTTATAAGATATAGATATATTATAATATATAATATTCTAATATAATTATAATATATATAATCATAAATAGATTTATCTATATATATTTTAAAAGATTAAAATAAATTTTTTAAATCTATATATCCTTATATATATATTGGATTATTAATTTCTAATATAGGGGGGTATTATAAGATAATTATATTGACCTGATCTCGGTCATTTGTGGGTTCGGGATATGAAGGAAAAACAGGAGAGAGATAAGATTACGTGCATGCAATGTAGGACATGCAAAAATAATAATCGAGGGAACGTTTAACACAGGTGTATTCTTCTCAGCTACACAGGTGACCTTTACTTGTAATTATTACGTTAACTGTGCTAGTGCAGAACCGGACGGCAGGATAGACTGTTATTGACACTACTTCGTGATAACGTCTCTGTGTGGCGGCCGACGGGAATGCGGGGCAATGGGCACTCGTCTCGACCCAGTGTGTACTGTTTGGGACCCGCTAACGAACTGATCTGACTTGTAGTGCAGCCTGTTTCAAATGCCCCCTACACAGCATCATTATGCAAGAAGCTGATTGGTTATAGTGATGCGTGGCACTCTTTTGAACTGCCCAAGCCACGCCAACTTGTAACGTCTTTGGCGGTTGACTTGCGCTGTTGCACATACACCCAGTATCACTTATAACGGTTTCACGGGACTTCAGAATATCACGAAGAAGGCATATTCAAAACTGTATTGAATCAGCTCATATATATATATATATATATATATATATATATATATATAATATATATATATATATTACGCACACACACACACACACACACACACATATATATATATATATATATATATATATATATATATATATATATATATATATATACTACACACACATATATATATATATATATATATATCTATATATATATATATTATCTACACATATAAATATATATATATATATATATATATATATATATATATATATATATGTATTATATATATATATGTATGTATATATACATATATAACTGAATTAATAAAATTTGTAACACAATGAACATATAAATAAGGACAAAGGCCACGAAGGAAAGAGAAGCAATGGAGTGGTACTAGGGCTACAACTCCAAATATCAGAAAAAATGTGGAGGAGAGTTATTACTACGGAAAATGGCCAAACTGCTCTCACTTAATGACGATTGCCTAAGATTTTGTCGTGAGAATAAATCCACATTGATTGGCGAATTGGCTACCTTCATGTTGTCATTCCCATTCCTCAATGAAACTGGCTGCCTTCGGTTGTCATTTAATTACCGGAATAAAACTCAGCACTTTAGGCAGCCGTTCTACTGTAGGAGATCATATATTTCTGCATATGAGGGAAGGACCTTTGCTTTTATAGTGCCCGTGTTTGTATAAGAAAAAATACTCATGATTAATCACAGATATGACAGAATGCTTTATCCGCGTCAGGAGATTTCTTTCTACAAAGCTCCAGTTGACTAGAAAATATTACATGTACATTAATTCATATATTTTATGATCTCTGTTGAATTCTGTACTTCCACCTTTATCGACTTGAGTGCATCGGAGATTAGGAGATAACATTAGTCCAACTCTTATGAAGGAGAACTAGAATTTGATGTTCACTAGCACTTAAAATATTATTTTCTAATATATTTTCCACATCTGAATATTCACGAATAACAGGATGTGTCTCTTCCAACCATTTTCTATTTATTTCACACATGAAATTGTGAAAGGAATCACTGGGCGCAGCGATTAGATAATGTAGTAATCAGGTTATAATAATGACAAAATCGCAATAAGCTGTAAGCAGTAATCATGTGAAGTCACAAAATAATTATTCGTCACTTTTTTTCTTATTTCGTTACAAGTTTGTTTTTCGAGAACTATGCACAAGGCTTAGGAAATTCATAAAAGCTATATTTTTTTTACCATTCAAATTAATGCATCACTTCTTTTCATCCATAAATAGCTACTAATTTTTGTTTCTATTTCCTGATCTGAATTTGGCCGTAGATTCTTCAGTCTTGAGAGAGAGAGAGAGAGAGAGAGAGAGAGAGAGAGAGAGAGAGAGAGAGAGAGAGAGAGACGAGAGAGAGAGAGAGAGAGAGAGAGAGAGAGAGAGAGAGAGAGAGAGAGAGAGAGAGAGAGGTGCCAACGGCCCCTGTGGCCCAATGGATAAGGCATTGGCCTCCTAAGCCAAGGATTGTGGGTTCGAGTCCCACCAGGGGTTCTTTTGCCTGATCGTTTTAAAATTGGACGAGACGACTTCCTGATACCTTATAAAGATCTCGATGTTATGGGCAATATTAAGACACTTCTCGTTTATTTTTACCCAAATTTTGGGCTATTTTATACCAATTATTAGAGAATGAAAAAATGAACAAGTACAAACTTCCTCTTCGTAATCAATATGCAATATTCTAACCACATGGCATGAAGAATAGATAAAACGGCATTTGTTTAAATTTACAAAAATACACAAAACGAAAAAGACTTCACACAAGAGTCAATCGGGTTCCAAAATCCTTCTATGACCCAATTTCAAAAGCTGTCTGGAAATCCAACCAGGGATTTGGTGAAGCTTGTTTCCCGAAAGTTGTATTGGCGATATAAAGATTTTGATCTCCCGCCATTTATAAATACTTTATCCTGTGGCCTGAATCGGAGGTATTACTGTTGCAATACAATTAAGATTTAAATTCAGCGCCGTTTAAGGATAATACTTCAAATGTTTTCAATAATTTTCAGGATGCAAACGTTATTTCCTTATGTGATAACTGATGAAATACATATTTGGTAGGACTGTAACGCTAATATTTAAGATATTTTCGGTATTTTTCAAGGATGGTAATATTATTTCACGGTTCCATGATTTTGCAATCCATAAATATATCCTTTCATTAGCAATCAATGAATTTCAAATCCCCGCCCGTTAACTCAGAGAAAATCCTGACACTCGGATCCAGCTGCGCTTCTTTCGTCATTAATATCATATAAGTTCTGAATCAACATTCCATTTCGTGACACTAAAATATTAATTCCCCGAAAACGCTTCGCTCCCTACGGCCATAATCACTGCGTCGGATTTTCTAACAGTGGAAATAACCTTTCATCATTTTACTTGGCGATAAACGTGGGTTATTAATGAAAGCAAGCATGTACAACGATCTTGCTATCCATTTGAATAAATTTTGTAATATATATATGTAGTGTGGTTGTGTGTATAATATATATATATATATATATATATATATATATATATAATATATATATATATATATATATATATATATATATATATATATTAACAAACTTTATTCAAATACGTTGCTAAATACCATGCTACATAAATGAGGTCCTATTATTGATATATATATATATATATATATATATATATATATATATATATATATGTTTAAATATATATATATATTTATTTACTTGCACAGACATATGTATACAGGAAGTCCTTGGGTTATGGTGGGCATTCCGTTCCTGGCAGGGCACTGTAGGGCAAAAATCGCCTTAAGCATCACAATTATAATGGGAATAAATGGCAACAGTGCAGTAAATCTGGGTTACAGCACTGTAAAGCAGGTAACAGTGCTACGAGGCAAGCACTCTACGTCAGTAGCAACTTAACGTAAACCGATGTAGCCTGGGACTGCCTGTATATATATATATATATATATCTTAATATATATATATATATATATATATATATATAGATATGTATATATATATATATATATAAATATAAAATTATAAAAATATATGTGTGTGTGAGTGTGTATGTATATATATATATACTATATATATATATATATATATATATATATATATATATATATATATATATATCATATATATGTATGTATATAGACACATATTAATAATAGCATCTCATTTAGGCAAGATGTTATCTAGCAGAGATATCTACTCAGAAAACGTTGCAAGCATTTAACGACTAACTATCCTCATCTTGTTTAAATAAGGTCATATTATTAATTGTACTAATGCAGAGAGCAGCTCTGTATATATATATATATATATATATATATATATATATATATATATATATATATATATATATATATACTATATATATATATATATCTATATATATATATATATATATATATATATATATTTATATATGGCACAGGAATGAACATTTTGCTGATTTGAAATCTTGTTATTCTGTCTCATTCTTGACGGAGGACAAAATGTGACCTCCATGTGAGCAGATGATGTGAGGGCCACCTGCATATCATGTCGACTTGTCTCCTCATAACTTATACTAATACAGCACGCGTTTCTTATGTTTTCTTTTTCAATGTCGTTTCTCATTCTTATCCTTAAAATAATTGTTTTTGTAATTGCTATCAGAACGTGAATACTAAATTAATTTGGGTTCGTTAAGAGACCTCAAATTATTTTTTCATTTGTTAACATTGATGCTATCCTTGGAAAAAAAATTGCCTGCATTCACATTTGAATGCACACACACACAGAGTGAGAGAGAGAGAGAGAGAGAGATAGGTCACGAATTTCATGTCTTTCAATCATTGTTGAGGCTTAGCAGTCATTGCCCTTTGATTCATGTAGCAAAGAATGTTTTGTCTTTACAGTCATAGACACACACCCACACGCACACACACACACAGGCATATATATATATATATATATATATATATATATATATATATATAATATATATATATATATATATATATATATATATATATATATATAAATATATATATATATATATATATATATGTGTGTGTGTGTGAGTGTAAGCGAGTGTGTGTCAAAGGAGTTTAAGTTCCCACGAGAGCCCGCACGAATTTTACATTTACGAATCGTACATTAAATGCAAAATAAGTAATTTCAAAGACAGCAAGAACTTAACAATTTAAAAAAAATTAAAAAAAGGAAAAACATTATGAAAAACATTGTGTTGTTTAGTCTAAAAGTTCTGTGAAGGCATGCCAACCTAAAAACATGCATCTGTCGCTCTTACCATCTGCCCAGGCTGAAGGCCACGGCCTGTCCTTCGTCAGGAATGAGACAGAGGGAAAACAATCTTCAGACACTAAACAAATGCAAAGTTTCGTTGAAAGCCCGAAGAGCTGGATGGCCCTTGACCCTGGGGAGAGTCATTTCATTCTCCCCAGCGGCCTGACATTTGTGGAATTCGTTTATTTGACAGCCATTCAGAATTCTACCGCCAATAACAGTTGTCAAGCTCCGGGTCGGACGACAGAGAGTCAATTTATTGTTCACGGTTTGTTATTGTCTTTGCATTTGTTCCCTAAGTTGGTTTTTGCATCGGAAACTCGAAGAGATGACGATACCTAATGAAAGGATTTTGACGAGTTTCGTATTTACGTATTTGCAGGAAATTTCAGTCCTTGTTTTAGTTTCTCTTAAGGGAAAAGATAATAATAATAATAATAATAATAATAATAATAATAATAATAATAATAATAATAATAATAATAAGTAGAAAGAGGAAAAGACCCCATATAGACTCCACTTTTCTAGCCCCGCCCCCCGCCCCCACCCCCCCAAGGGGCGTGGCTACCCCCCTCCCCCCTCCTGATTGGCTCATGTACGTACGTGAGGCCTAAAAAGGGGCGGGGAACGGGCAAACCCCCAAAACCCCCAAAAGGGCGTGGCCACCCTGACCCCATATAGACTCCACTTGTCTGGGGGGTGTGGCCACCCTGACCCCATATAGACTCCACTATTCTGGGGGCGTGGCTGGCCACCCCTGACCCCAAATTGACTCCATTTGTATTATAAGCTCATGTACGTACATGAGCTCATAATTGATCCATATGTATGATAAGTTCATGTACGTACATGAGCTCATAATTGACTCCATTTGTCTTACAAGCTCATGTACGTACATGGGCTCATATTAGGGGGGCGTGGCCTCCCCTAACCCCAAATCGACTCCACTTTTCTACCCTGTGACGTCACATAACTATAATAGGGATAAAACCATCCTTTCAACCCTCCCTCCAGGGTCTGGGGGGTCCGTGGCCACCCCACCTGACCCCAAATTGAACTCCATTTGTCTTACAAGCTCATGTACGTACATGCTCATATTAGGGGGGCGTGGCCTCCCCTAACCCCAAATCGACTCCACTTTCTACCCCTGGTGACGTCACATAACTATAAGGGGAATAAAACCATCCTTTCAACCCTCCACTATTCTGGGGGGCGTGGCCACCCCTGACCCCAACATAATTGACTCCATTTGTCTAACAAGCTCATGTACGTACATGAGCTCATATTAGGGGGGGCGTGGCCTCCCCTAACCCCAAATCGACTCCACCTTTCCTACCCCCTGTGACGTCATCGTAACTCTAAGGGAATAAAACCATTCTTTCAACCCCTGACATACCCCCTGTGACGTCACGTAACTCTCCGGGAATAAAAAACCGACATTTCAAGCCCTCACCCCAAATTGACACCACTTTCCTACCCCCATGTGACGTCACGTAACTCTCCGGGAATAAAAACAAACATTTCAACCCCTCACACCCCAAAAATTGACTCCACTATTTCTACCCTGTGGACGTCACGTAACTCTCTGGGAATAAAACCATTCTTTCAACCCCTGACCCCAAATTGACTCCACCTTTTTTCCTACCCCCTGTGACGTCACGTAACTTATAAACGGGAATTAAAAACAACATTTCAACCCCTCACCCCAAATTGACTCCACTATTCTACCACTGTGACGTCACGTAACTCTCTGGAATAAAACCATTCTTTCAACCCCTGACCCCAAAATTGACTCCACCTCCTACCCCCTGTGACGTCACGTAACTCTATGGGAATAAAAACCAACATTTCACCCCTCACCCCAAAATTGACTCCACTATTCTACCCTGTGACGTCACGTAACTCTCTGGAATAAAAACCATTCTTTCAACCCCTGACCCCAAATTGACTCCACACCTTTCCTACCCCCTGTGACGTCACGTAACTCTACGGGAATAAAAAACCAACATTTCCAACCCTCACCCCAAAATTGACTCCACTATTCTACCACTGTGACGTCACGTAAACTCTCTGGGAATAAAACCATTCTTTCAAACCCCTGACCCCCAAAATTGACTCCACCTTTCCTACCCCCTGTGACGTCACGTAACTTTATGCTGGAATAAAAAACCACATCAACCCCTCAAGGACCCCAAAATTAGACCCCCCTAACGTTACTACTACCACTGTGACGTACGTGAACTCTCTGGAATAAAACATTCTTTCAACCCCCGACCCCAAATTGACTCCACCTTTCCTCCACCCCCTGTGACGTCACGTAACTCTCCGGGAATAAAAAACCAACATTTTCAACCCCTCACCCCAAATTGACTCCACTATTCTACCCCTGTGACGTCACATAACTCTCTGGGAATAAAACATATTCTTTCAACCCCTGACCCCAAATTGACTCCACCTTTCCTACCCCCTGTGACGTCACATAACTCTCCGGGAATAAAAACCAACATTTCAACCCCCCACCCCAAATTGACTCCACTTTTCTACCCCTGTGATGTCACGTAACTCTACGGGAATAAAACTTGACCCCACCCCGACTGTTTTTTGCGACTCATGTCCCCTTTAATTGTTTTCAAAGTAACCGGGACGTTTACCTCATCCTCCTCCTATAAAATCTCTAAATTTATATATGCACATTGCGAATATACTCTCTCTCCCTCCCTCCCTCCCTCCCTCTCTCTCCCTCTCTCTCAGCCGTTACATTTTGTTTTATATATATATACACAGCTGCTTAGATATTCAGAGTATCATGATAAAAGGATATTTGGCGACTGACTTCATCCACATGTGATATCTCCCCCAATAACCATATCAGAGTCAATGTTATCTGATGATGAATCACGCACACACACACACATATGAAGAAACGAGACCTTATCGCCATATTTGCCCAGCTGACTTCACGCCAACGTGAAATTTTATTTTTCATAGAATTTGAGTCATAATCTAGGTGGCGAACACAAGGACAAAGGTACACATTTCAATTTTGTTTGTTTATTATTATACCGAGTTGAAAGAGGTTGAAAAATCAAATTACAGACGGAATTGTTATTTTATATTTATAACCAATCCTAAATACAGGGGAATGAATTAATATTCCATACAAATACATACATTAGAAAAAAACTGTACAAACACGAACGCGATAATATGCGCATTCGCTTTTTCAAAAACAATACTTCAACGAAACATACTACGGCTACTATATATTTTCTAACCTGTTCCTTCACATCACCAGCCCTTTAGATTAATACCACAAACATCTTCTCCAGCACTTTCCCGACCGTGTATCGAAGACGACGACGTTTCATCTAACACCTCAAAGCTTTTAAATTTAGCTAAACAAGTTTTTTTCCTTCATATATAAATCTTCCACACACCTTTCCTCCAACAGGGATAAATTCTTTTTCATTATAGCCACGCAGCATATTTTACCAATTTTGCTCATTTCATCACTGAATGTAGCTAACACAGGTAAATATTGATTCAACCAAGTCGTATTAAACCAGTCCGCTCTGACCGATGCCAGCGGGAAAGATAACATATTTGACATAGTCATACGATGATTTAAATAATTATTTTCCTTCAATTTCTTGACCGAAGAAAAAAAGTGATTGAACCTCTCTGGTTTTGGTATCTCTGCCCAAACGATCGGCGTGATCTTACTCTTTGGGAATAAGCCACGCTCTTTTGCGCGTATTCATTATCTTCAATGGGGGCACCAATACTGTATTGTGTTAATAAGGTAGCTATGGTGGGTAGATCAACTTCTTCGTCGCATTCCCAAGATGTGATATTTTCAGGTCTTTTCACAATGGCGGACCCTTCAATACCCCTATCACGAAGACAGGCATATGATGCACCAGTGCAGAATATCGAAAACCTGCCAATTCGGCATATGGATAAGCTCGAATGACGTCCGCCACAACACCGTAATTCCTGCATGTCACACAGTTAGTGGCCACTACTAGACACATATTCCTCTTCTGAACTTATTTTGGCGGACAAGTTCCCGAAAACTAACTTGCAAGAGGAGGCTGATGAAGCCATGGCGAGAGTTCACGTCTTGATGTGACAATCCTTCAAGAGATAATGAACTACGAAGCCCCGCTACCCAAGAACCCTTTATCACAATCACTGATTACAAAACCTGTTGGACGAAGCATCAAGCCTCTCCCAGCAATGATTCAGACTAACATGAATAAACAAGTCTTATCATTCCCTCACGCCAAAGGTCATCCACAACGACTCATTTTATCAAAATCAGTATCACTCCAGTCATGTTTCTCGCAGACACGAATAAACAAGCCTTATCATTTCCTCACGACAAAGGCCGTCCACACACACACACACACACACACACACACACACACACATATGACTCATATATAAAACTTCCACACATCTTTCCTCCAATGGGGATCAATTCTATCGCTACAAGGCGTGAAACTTCATCTTTGGAATACAATACTTCATCGAAACACCATATGTCACACCTGATTATTACTTCCCAACTGAACACCATAAATACAACCGACAGGGAAAAGGAAAATTGATGTTATTCCTTACCCAAAGTGTATAGAGTAAGTGCAACACACGACCCTCCGTCCCTACAAGTATTTCTCTTGACCGAAACGTCATTTCCCTCCGTCACTATTCAGTAAGTAGCATATAAAACACTTTCCATTTACTTGAACTATAGTATAGTAAATATTAAAAACAGCAATAAGATTCATCTGTATATGGAATAGATATTCTTATAAAATAATGTACCCGTTGAAAGAAGCGGAATATATAAAACAGTCATTATTCCTCCCTTTCAGATATGGGAAATAACTCTAGTAGTGAACTGTCAGCCGACGAAGTAGCCACTCAAGTCAGACACCATTACTATTATGGTGTTGGAGCCCCAAACTCATTTATTAGGAAGGTGAAAACGGGTCATGACCATGAAGCAGGAGAAGAAGAAGAAGTAGCAGGAGATGCAACAACTACCACTGGCAGCCCACAACAGTGCAACCCCCGACCAACTTCGCCACCACTCACTACTGAAGGAAACGAGCAACCCGGTGAAGGTATGTAAAAACCGATGTGTTATATATTTATTTAATAATAGTTCCTGATTCCATAGAAACACGCACTCTTTTTCTCCGTTTCCTGTTTTTCCGTTCAAATGCATTATGGGCATAGTAAAAACACCTATATAATTATTCATAAGGATTTATTTGACCACATAAAGATTTACAAATTCAATACACTAAATCGCTGTCAAGACCGGTCTCAGCACGCATTCCCAATATAACTTCCACGTGTATCCTTATTTTAACCTGAATATGCCGAAAAACGTTTAAGAGGAAACGACTAAGACGTCTTAGCAGTTTAACACCGACGTTCATGGGCGAATGATTCTCACAGCTCATCCTGAAATAAGTTAAAAGTTATGTGATTGAAGGTGTATGATACATATATAGAATATTCCTTAATAGAATGTAAATGGAGTAATATAAAAATCAAAGAAAAATATGTATTTACCTTAGTTGTTCAAGATGCGGAGACATTCCTTGTACATAATAGCACGTTTGACCCCCGACCTCCAATGTGAACATTTAAACTTTTTCAAAATATTTAAAATAATATACCCGTTATCCATTATCATTACCTCCCAAACGAGGTGAATGAGAATACATTTTGTATTAAGGATAATACTGCTTTCACACCACGGTGACTCACGCAATGAACAAAAAAACTAACGTAAAGACCGCACTTGTACGATTTATCAGGTTGTATTTGTTTTATTAGGCGATAGAGGTTATATTCGGGATGCGCATATATAAATGTTTAGAGAAGTCATTACGAATAACTTTTGGATTTATACCGTAACTATCAAAAAGAAAAAAGAAGCTTATATTTCTAGGTGATTTTTCCACGTAAAAACATACCCAATGACCAACAATATTAATATCAGTAGACGAAGATAAATGTATTAGATATAAAAACTAAAGGTTTAATTCTATTTTCTGGCAATGTCAATAATCCTACTTCATCCGAAGCGAACACACCTAAATATTTAACCCGGTCACCGAGTGAACCTTTTAAACTTATTTCAATTTCTTTTGTATCCATTCCATTTAACCCCTAACATCACACTGAATAACCCTATCCGCATCCACCGTTAAAATACCCTTGTATCCCCAAAAAGTAAAATAATGCAAGGGCTAGGCGTAGCCGTACCCAGCCTGATCGATATTCGCAGGTTTGCCGAAATTTCCACTGGCATGGAATCTTCAACATCTTCCACCACAAAATTAAAGCAGTAAATAGCTCTACCATTTTTAAAATTTTTAAAACTATCATAAGTGATCAGATTATCACCGCCACCCCTATACTTTTCTGCGTCTCGTGATATAATTGCATGATGGTATTAGGGAAACTACATTGAATATTATATACAGTATTCCCATTAACGGTAATATGTATATTATTTAATCGAAAGATTGAAAATATAGACTATTGGTCGCGTAATCACCTGAAAAATGTTTCCATATCAATCATGGCCAATGTGATTTTTCAGGTATACAACTGTTAAAAGGCTGATCAATTAAAATCGAATTTATTTTGCCCAATAACGTATGTCTTGTACGGTAATAAAGTCTTATCAAATATATATTGTATAGGATTAATGCTATCGCTTCATTTAAAGCGACATTGCGTTATAAATGTGGGGTTTTTAACTCTACGATCCATAATTTAGCCTTTTCTATATTCAGCACATTTAAATGTCCGTCTGTGTGGGTGCCCATAACCCAAGTTATTATTCGCTAATTCGAGTCTAAGTCTCAAATCAACCGAATCCAGTAAATACATGTCTATAGTCGCTATATCCAAAAGAAGTGGAAAATATGTATGCACGCCCCTCGTTTTAATGTCACCCATAACTTTCGTCTCCCACCTGCTGGTTTGACCGAAGGTATTGGCAGTAAATTGCCGAGTTACCCCCGTGTGTTACATGATAGTCATCGTATAAAAATCCCGCCCGAGGCCGGTGGTAGGTAATGCAGAGGGTTTTATCATTTTTCAACATTTTGATGTATGATTGATAGTTAAATACCGGACAGGATTCCACCAATTTTTCATTCAAGAAAACGGAAGCGGATTTAAATAATGTATTACTAATACCATTAACGACAGACACATGGACATCATCCGCTAATTGCGTGTTGTCCCTATCTATTGTGATATATAATTCTAAAGACTATACTTGACAAATCTAAGAAAGAACCTGCCACCCCATTAACGCGAAATTCTATATATTTATCAGATAGAACTTGATTTATGGAAATATTACAAGGTGTAAAATCCAGTCTTTCCTTTGAATTAATTGAAGTTTCAATAATTCTCCGTCTATTAACATTCGGGAACAATTCTGATATACCGCAATATACGATGAAACAGGAACTTGATTACCAGTTCCGGGTATGTTAGGAACTACGCTAGCCATGTTTTGTGTTTATATAATTTAGATGAGGGTAGAACGAGTGCGTACCCGCCGAATGTCAATTGATGAATGAGATTTTACAAAAGATCGTACACGTCCTTATTATATTTACTCCTAGATTTAACTCGTGTGCCCTTCCTCTTCCTCCGTTTTTTTTTCCTCCCACACTCGACCGTCTAACTAATCGTTTCACTGTTTTCTTCCGTCTCGTTCTCCTTCTCCTTCCAGTACCGCTTAAAATTCGTTGTCCAGTAGTTTTGAGGGCCCTTATACCATTTCGTTTTATGGATTCTTTTAAAGGTAAACCGCTGTTTACCATATCAGATAACACAGATCTACCGAATTCATTAACTGAAGGTTTCGCGCATTAAATAGAAAAGGAAGCACTTTCGTGCAACGCCACTTATGGCCGAAAAAAAAACCGCTTCCCCTTCTGCGGCCGGGATAGAAAACGGAAATATCCTCAAATCCCGCTCCGTCTTCCTTAAATAAAGGTCTGATAAAAATAGTTTTTTAAATTCCGCCTTCTAAGAAGGAGGCGCGAATAACACTCTCATTTTACTGTTTATACTATTCCCAAACAATTTAAGTGGAACTTGATTCGCAATTTCTAGTTCACTCGGAGGGTGTTACGATCACGAATAAGGAATGCCAAGGGTGAACATCGAATTATATACGCACCTATTCATCTAATTTTCCTCTAGGTTTTATACGGAGCAGGCAAGTAACACTCGAGTCTTTAGTGAAATGTAAAAGGTGACCATTTTGATCCGTGATAAGAATAGAAATCTGATCCAAGATGTTCGTGTTCAACAATTTGTAGACTGTATTATGTATTCCTTTTCCTCTACCAGTTGCTAAAGTAAAACAGTCCAATATATTTACTAGTCTCCCGCCAAAAATCGTCGGTTGAACTATATCCGTATACACATATATATAATCTACCCCACAATTATCAGGTAGAGAATCAAGGGAAATGTGTTCATTCAGTTCACGCCCGCATATATTTCATAACCGGTATTAATATGAAAACCTAATAATTTCGCGGCTTTTCCGCTAAATTTGACATATATACTTTTAACGTCCCCCGTTCTCAATTTCTCTCTCTTGATACGTGGTATAGTAATTCTCCTTAAATCTTCATCCCAATGAAATATACCGTTACTATTAAAATAATTTATGAAATTATCACCGTAATAAACTTTCAAATAATCATACACGTCCTTATTAAGAGCTCTCACGAGTCTCTTCATATCCCCGCTAACATTGCTATTCTCGGTCTATACAAATATGTATGCCTATCACGTTTATGACGCTCTGTAATAAATTCGAGAGTGAATAAATCATCTTTGGATAATATAGCGTAATAACTCCCCGGGAACATGATCGAAGCTAAACCTACTTCATATTCAACCCCATTAGGTAATAATATAGGTGTAGGTAATCTATTGGCAAATTTCGAAGGTGTATTTTTGGTATACCGTATCTAAACAGCCGAGATGCTCAAATATATAGTGTGTTCACCAGCCATGTCGGTTAAATACTATGACGGGTATATGTCACGTATGGTATTTATAATGAAAGTTCGATAGCGTTTTATCTAGGTCTTATATGCAGACTGCAACGGATAGAACCCCATTTTCAGTAAACATTATTTCTTCACCGTTCTGATCTGAGACATCGATAGTAATGTAATCCAATACGTCAATGGTATTTAAAGGTTTATAAATGGCATTATGCGGACCTTTACCACATGCACATCCTAACGTGAAGCAGTCTAAGAGATTAACCATTTTATACACCCAAGATGGTAGGTTGAACGATACCCGAATACAGGTAAACGTATTCAACGCCTTGCTGGAATATATTTCTACCGTGATGAGGTCTCAACGCACCCGAACTGTATATTAAATACCTGACTTTTTCATTGAAACCAAACATGTTAGCTGCTTTAGCACTGAGTTTAATCGTAATGGAATCAATCATATCAACTTTGGCCGCTCCTGCATCGATATGTGGAATGCTCATTTTCTTCGTGTCATCATTCCATGAGAATAAACCGTCCCTGCGGATAGCTCCGCGAATATGCTCACCGTAAAATTCAGATAATTGTTCAATAATTTGCGTATTAAACGCTCTAGTCATGACATTCATATCACCACCCAACAAACCCGAAATGGACTTATAAATGTACGTATAAACGCGTTTCCCATCGGACTCGTTATAGATCGCGTTAAATTGAATAGTAAAATCAACGTCTCCTGGTTTAAATAGCGTAATATAATTTCGGGAAGAATGACTCCCACTAGCCCCACTTCATATTCCACTCCTTTCGGTAATGATATAGGGACGGCTAACCTATTGGTAAATTTACACGCCCGATTTTCTGGAAATGTACCTATACAGGCATTGCTATTCACGTATATGATGTGATCGCCACACATGTTGAATGTAGACTGTATGACTAACAAATGGGCATCGGGGTTTATAATATATGTACATAAAAACCTCCACGTTCATGTTATGTCACACCATATTCATAAATTTGTTATCACACAGATTGTCACGTCATTAAAGAATATGTCCAAGCCTCTAACCGCCATGATGAATCATCCTCACCACCCTCCGATCCAGGTAAAATATTATTATTATTATTATTATTATTATTATTATTATTATTATTATTATTATTATTATTATTATTATTATTATTGCGGTTTTTGCAGTTGTTATTATTATTATTATTATTATTATTATTATTATTATTATTATTATTATTATTATTATTATTATTATTATTATTATCATACACGTTCACTCCGGTGCTTATTTAAAATGATCTTTACAGATCCCTTCGCTTAAGACTTCCCATTAGATGAAGATTTGATGGGGGAGTAATAATAATAATGAAAGCATCGCGCGTTGGTGGAGGTGTAGGAACCAGAAGGGAATCTTCACTCACGAGGGAAAGAACGGAGGGTAATAAGGTAGTGAGTACCATTCATTATGCGGCTGCAGTAGGGTCCACACATTGACGTGGCAATGAAGTTAAGTAGTAGCATAGCCCGATTACGCGAAGATGTGCACAGTAACTTCCTTGAAAGAGGTATTCGCTCGGCTATGCTATACTTGTGCGTTATTATCACCAGCGTGAGGATGCTAGGCGACATGAATGAAAAAAGTGCTTTTTATGTATGTACTCCACCCACCCTCACTACGATTGACTCGATCTATGACTCCCTGGAGGAGGCTATTGAGTTTATAGCTAATAACTTGGAAGAGAGACTCAACCGTACTGAGGGTTCGGGTTGGTGTATGACCTCGCTGGATAGGGTTGAACTTCATATCACGCGGCGTGAGTTAGTGAATATTAATAACTTCAAGGTGTATCCCAAGGGAGTCCGCGGTAGTGATCAGGTTATCAATATTCAGTCCGGGTACAACTGTGTCGTTACAGCGTTAGAAGCGTACGTTGTACTCCGGGTCCCCATAAACCTCCCACACGTATTAACAACCTCCCTCGTGTCTTAATGAGGAGGATGGGGAGGGGACAATTTAATATCAAACACTCGCTACATATGCCGTTGACCCATGACTCTTTCAAAACATTAGAAAAGGGGAATAACCTCAACATATATCTGTATAAATTATGTGAATTAGTCATGGGGAAACAGCGGAAAAAAACATTGGACGGTACATCTGGCGAGGAAAGGTGGTAACCCCAAAAGCCCTCATTTGGTCACGTTGTTATTAATCACTGACGACCACGTCGCGTTTTGATTAAGGATATGTTGGCATTCGTGAAGAAGTTCCGACACGGATTCAAGCAGGGGCGGGGGTGGATTGAGCACGCGGGTGGTATGTGTTACAATTGTTTGACTTTGTTTAATAGTCCCACCATCCGTGAGGCACACACACAGGCCTGTACTGCTCGAACCACTGTCAAATACCCAGAACCCGGCCAATTTAAACAGTTTACTAAAGTTAAAGCTCTGCTGCCAATCTCGCACTTGGCTTTCCTGGATTTTGAGGCGTATAATATTCAACCGAAGACCGGAGAAGACGATCCAAGAATAGTATCTCGGCAGAAAGCTTTCGCTTACTGCTACGTGATCGTTGACGGTAGAACGGGGGAATATTGTACCCATAGACTAAGTCACGGAGAGAAATGCGTTGATGATTGTTTGCAGAACATGAACCGGGACTGGGCGTTATTGCGTGAACGAATGCGTGCGTATCCTTTACATATGACTCCTGAATCCACCCATAAGTTTGAAGCGAGCACTCATTGCGAAGGATGTAACGTCGAATTCAAGGCTGGAGTCACGAAAATGCGACATCACGCTCATTTTGTGGCACGGGACAACTTTGTGTGTGCACTGTGTCAACAGTGTTAATTTGAATATGCAATTTAAGGAGCCAACTTTAACAGTGTTCGTACACAATTTGTCATATGACATCGCCCTGGTCTTGAAAGAGGCGGGGGCTCAGCATGATTTTGAAATTCTGAAACGCGAGGGTAGTAAATTTTACTCGGCCAGATCGGGCAATCTGAGATTCGTGGATAGCAACAACGTGATTAGGGGGACCCTTTCTAGTCTCGCCTCGAGTCATATCAAACAGAAAGGTTCCCTCGAAAATCGCACGGTCAGTTGTTAATCCAGTATTCTCGGGATTGTCTCGATTTAGTTTTGGGTACGGGTAAACAGTACTACCCTTATGATTATGTGACGGGTTTCAATATCCTGCGAAAGCCCGGCATCCCTTCTCGAGAGTGTTTCGATTTGGAACTTACGGGAGAAACCCTTTCCAGCGGGGGCTATGCACACGTGGTCAAGGTTTGGAACGCCGCTAATTGCACCAATCTTCTAGATTACACCATTTTGTATTGTTAATGGATGTGGATTAGCCGACGTTTATTTAGCTTGGAGGAAGGCTGCCATGGCGCAATTCGGACTAGACCCGCCCGTTACCTGACTTCTACCTCTCTCTCACTCGATGCTTTCCTATATTCCTCTAAAATTCGTCTCCCCCCTCATTTCGAATGGTGAACTCTATCAATTAATTTGTAAAAACATCCGCGGCGGTTTTTGTAGTCTAGTTCGAAGGCAATGCGTAGCTAATAATCCAGAGTTAAATTCCAGTTTTAGGGTGGGTGATCCTCAATCGTATATATTATACGTTGATTTCACCAGTTTGTATCCCACAGTTATGAGTAAATACAAAATGCCTTGGGTGAAATAACTGAACTTTCCCCTGTCGAATTAGAAAGTTTTGTCGCGGTAGCGATATTACCGCCATTGATTCACAGGGTGAATACGGTTATTTCATACTGCTCGATACCAAACCAGTTAGACGGGATGTTGCTCTACAAACGGATGATCTCCCTCTCGCCATTCATCACATGAATGTGACTCACCAGGATCTATCGCCCTATAGTAAAAACCTGATGAATAAGTTCAAGGTGAAGCTACCCAAGAAAAATGTCAAGTTGACGGGTACGCATTTACCCATGCGTAATCACTGATCTGTCTTCCCTTATTACAAACGTTGATAAGGCTCGGTCTCGAAGTTGATGTAATAAGGAAAGTGTACAAATTCAAACAGGATTTTTATTTGAGGGTTAATATATTCTGGAGAATGCCGAAAGGCGTGCTAAGAGGACCGATCCGGACAAGAGGAACACAATCAAAATCATAATGAACGGTCTTTTCGGTGTTACTATTAAAAATTCATTGAATTATTCTACCCGAACTGTCGTCACCACCGGTGAAGCCTCTCTCCTCAGGAATGTGTCCAAACACACGTACAAGTCTTTGGAAAAACTGGGTAACGACAGGTACATTGTAAACCATTGCAAAGAGTCTGTTATGGCTGAATCCCCGATTTATATCGGTTTCAGTATACTAGACATGGCGAAGGATATGATGTATCGGTTCTATTACGACGTTCTTCGAAAGCAGTATGGACACCGAGTTCAGCTCCTGTATACCGACACTGACAGCTTGATCTTTTCCCTGGTGACTGATAACCCTCATCGGGAACTGAAGGGTGCGCTCAAACCCTACACGGATTTGAGTAATTTCCCCAAAACTCACGAATTGTATGATGAGTCACGTAAGGGGGAACTCGGGTTAGTGAAGGTTGAAACGGGGGCTGAACTCATGAGGGAATTCATCGGCGTTAAACCTAAAGTTTATTCGTATCTGACGGAAACTAGTCGTAGCAACACCTTGAAAGGTGTACAAAGGTGCCGGCAAAAGACCATTCCACATGACCAGTATCGAGCTGTAATCGAAAAGAATGAGATTACTTATACTCGTGTGCACAATTTGCAAAGAGTAGGAGGCACGATGTGTCATACGAGCCAGCGAAAGGTATCTCTCTGTCCTTTAGAGGACAAGAGATATTATGTGACACCTTATAAATCGTTGGCGTATGGACATCCAGACATTGGGGTGGAGGAGGGTATAGCGGAGGAGGAGGAGGAGGAGGAGGAGCTAGAGAGGGTAGTGGTGGCGCCGGTAGTAGCGGCAATCTCTCCAATTTTAAATATTCCCGCTCCTAGCACCTCGAGAATTCCTACTCCTCCTATTCCTCCGACCCTACATCCATCACATCATTTCCCACGGGTGAAAGGATGTTCAAAACGTCGAAGAGAGAATAGTAAAATATACAATGTTAATTCCTCTCTCTCTTCGACGTCTTTGACTTCTCGACGGGAAATGGTTCCACCCTCTCCTCCAGTTAAACGGGGTCGTATCACACCTTGACCGGGGTGTCATAGTTATATATTTTACTAATATTTTATCTTATATTCATATATTTTAATATATTATATAGTATATAATGTATTTTTATTTATAATCATATACACAGTTAGTTTTTTATATTTGAATTATTATTATTGTATTATTATACTTCGCATTTTTACTGTACGTTCTATTTTTATATTGTAGGAAAAACCTGTATTGTATTTCATTATAGAAATAAACAAATATTATTGCCGTCAACTTCCATTCACCCTAATTATTATTAAGGCTTGTATATAAAAAAGGAGCGCGTAAAGTACACACCTATAGTCTTTAAACGCGCTAACATCATGGCCGCGACAGGTCCCCTTCCCTGGGTGGGCAGTTGTTAGACCCGTTCGCTAATCCCGCTCGTATTATCATCGCGGGGTTTAGTAACAGTGGCAAGTCCGTCCTATGTCAAAAAATCATTGAACTCTATGAAACGCGTTTCCAATACATTTATATTGCGGGGTATCTGAACACCCCCTCGAAACGATCCTCAATAGGTCCCAAATTTAAAGTATCCAAAGAAATTTTAAATCCCTTGATTTACGCTGAAAGGGGAGACGGAGGTTAATAAAGGTCTATTATTCATACTCGATGATGCTTCCTCGAGGCCAGTGATAATAAATTTGTGACTAACGCCTTCACAGCGGGAGTCATTCATCTATTTCGATTATATTCATAACGCAGAATATGTTTCATTCAGGAAAGTTTAGTAGAAGTATAAGCTTGAATTGCTACATTATATTCTAATGAAAAATCGTGATTTTAGTCAAATTGAAATCTTTAGGTCAGGCAGTTATTTGGCCGTCAAAAAGCTTCAGCCTTTTCGGACATATATAAAAAAGGCCCTATCACATAACCGCTATGGTTATTTGTTAGTAGACTTCGCTCCGTCAACACCTGAAGTGTTACAGCTCCGAACTAATATTCTGGGTGAAACGGAATATCAAATAGCTTACCATATGGATAAAGCACGGATAAACTGCTAAAAACTTTGTACGGAGATGCACGGGGTGTGGTAGTTTCAGCGGGGTGGACTCTTTATTCAGAGTAGCGAAAAATCTGAATAGCCAAATTACTCGTGAAAATGTTAAAGAATTCTTACGTGGACAAAAGTCTTACACACTGCATAAAGTCACTCGAAAAAAATTCCCCAGAAGAAAAATCATGTCACCTAAACCGAGAGTAATAGCGAGCACCGCATTTAGCTGATATGTCCAAATTAGCTCGGTATAATAATGGGTTTAATATTTGCTAGTCTTATTGACGTGTTTTCCAGATATCTACAAATTGTTCCCTTGAAAAAGAAGGATGGTGTTACTATGCGTCCGCGCTTTGAAGAAGGTTATCGAATCTACCGAATTTTTGGGAATTTCACGTTTGAATAGCGATGAGGGTAGGGAATATTATAACAAACACGTCAGAGAATATCTAGATAGTAAAAAATATAAAATATATAGCGTTTATTCGAGAGAAATAAAATCCTCTATAGCTGAAAGAGTCATAAGGACTATTAAGGGTCGTATATATAGATATCTCACACATAAGAATACCTTTAAAATACCTTTAACGTCTTGCGCGGACATTGTTCAGAGTTATAATCATACCCCCCATAGAAGTTTGGGTCGCACCGCAAGAGTTCACGCATTTTAACGGATAGACCGATGACATGAACGTCAATTCTCGAGCATGTATAAAAAGGCTGTCTCGTTAATCCTCCCGCCATTTCGCTCTGAATGTTGGGACGTTTGTACGTATTGCCGAGGAGCGTCGCAACGCAATTTTTAGGAGGGGATATACAATTCAAAATACTCTGGAAATTTTTAAAATCCGAAAAGTGGATACAAGGCAAAATCCGGTCGTCTACTTCTTGGATATTTAGCGGTGAAGACATAAAGGGCGTATTTTTTATCGTGAAGAATTAATTCGCACAAATCTACCAGAAACGTATGATATCACTATTCTGGGTAAGGAGGAGGAAAGATAATAAAACTCAATATTACGTTCATTGGAAAGGTTATCCGAGTCAATTCAATTCCTGGGTTGATGAATCTCAAATTGTACGGATATGAACCGTAAGCAACCTTTAATACTCGTAAAAATAAAAACAAAAACTTTATTTTATTCATCTCTGGTTTATACACCCATGTGAAAGAAGTAAAGTTATTCCCATCTTAAACGGTGGTTTGGTGTCTACTCTCTCGGAAATTTTTAGAAATTTTCTTTGTGGTAATCTAACTCAAGATAAGAAGTTATTAAACACTTAAGAAATTGTAGACGAGAAATTCATCTTGTGTCCTTGAAAACAACGTCCATATCTAAGAAGAAAAATATACTGAAAAGTCGTAAAGGGGGACTATTCTATCGGTTTTTATTGCCTATTGCTGCGAGTTTGGTAGGGAGTCTTTTTAATTGAAAATGAAGGAGTTTACGTTATCCCTGCCATTACCTATGAGAGGTTAATGAATAGAAAAGAGGTTTGTGATGGTGATATTAATAACCTAGAGGGTAACTGGCAAGTTGGATACGGCAGCTGTTAGTAGTAGCGGACACGTCTCCCCTTAATATCCAAAAAACCACCTATGCCGGCTATATCGCTCACGGGGACCTCCTCCTCCTCCTCCTCCCCCCTCCTATAGAAAATGTAGGTGCAGTGACTGGAGGGGAGGAGGTGGGTAAACGCCCCCATTACATTGAAAACAATTAAAGGGGACATGACTCGCAAAAAGAGCAATCCCGATTTAACAGGTATTATTCCAATATTTTTTAAAGAACCCCAAAAGTCATACGTTACGGCTTTTGTTAAGCACTTACAAGATTTCTAACCCACGGTTGGAATGGAAATGAAGAAGGAGATTTAACTCATTCCTGCCTCGCAGGTTAAATAATTTATTTTAGATATAGCTCGAGAATTTCAAGGGAATAAAAAACACGTTGATAATATTTCGAATTATCGCTACTTCATTGAAATGGCGGGGGAGTTAAAGATTGGATGTTAAGGAATATAGCCATTAAAAAGCAAATCGAAAACGTGGCGAAATATGGGGAAAAAGGGAGGAGGAGGAGGAAGAGGAGAGGAGGAGGGGGTGGGAAGGTGAGGGCGGGACATGCGAAAAACAAGATGGCGAGTGTGTGGGTGGCTAATTAACATTTTAGGAACAATGATATCGGAGCTGTTTAGTCACGTGATACTGATTTTGATAAAATGAGTCATGTGTGGATGACTTGAAGGATTTTGGCACATCAAGACGTGAAACTCTCGCCATGGCTTCATCAACCTCTTCGTACAAGTTAGTGAAAACTTGTTAGCTTAAATTTAAAAGCTTTGAGGTGTTAGATGAAACGTCGTCGTCTTCGATACTACGGTCGGGAAAGTGCTGGAGAAGATGTTTGTGGTATATACTAAGGGCTGTGATGTGAAGGAACAGGTTAGAAAATATATAGTAGCCGTAGTATGTTTCGTTGAAGTATTGTTTTTGAAAAAGCGAATGCGCATATTATCGCGTTCGTGGTTGTACAGTTTTTTTTCTAATGTATGTATGTGTATGGAATATTAATTCATTCCCCTGTATTTAGGATTGGTTATAAATATAAAAATAACAATTCCGTCTGTAATTTGATTTTTCAACCTCTTTCAAAACTCGGTATAATAAATAAACAAATTGAAATGTGTACCTTTGTCCTTGTGTTCGCCACCTAGATTATGACTCAAATTCTATGAAAAATAAAAATTTCACGTTGGCGTGAAGTCAGCTGGGCCAAAATATGGCGATATGGTCTCGTTTCTTCATATGTGTGTGTGTGTGCGTGATTCATCATCAGATAACATTGACTCTGATATGGTTATTGGGGGAGATATCACATGTGGATGAAGTCAGTCGCCAAATATCCTTTTATCATGATACTCTGAATATCTAAGCAGCTGTGTATATATATAAAACAAATGTAACGGCTGAGAGAGAGAGGGAGAGGGAGGGAGGGAGGGAGGGAGGGAGAGAGAGTATATTCGCAATGTGCATATATAAATTTAGAGATTTTATAGGAGGAGGATGAGGTAAACGTCCCGGTTACTTTGAAAACAATTAAAGGGGACATGAGTCGCAAAAAACAGTCGGGGTGGGGTCAAGTTTTTATTCCCGTAGAGTTACGTGACATCACAGGGGTAGAAAATTATGGAGTCAATTTGGGGTATGGGGGGTTTTTGTTTTTTTGTGGGGGGTTAAATGTTGGTTTTTTTTCTCCCGGAGTTATGTCCCGTCACAGGTTCCCGGAGTGTGACCGTCACAGGGGGTAGAAAGGTGGAGTCAATTTGGGGTCAGGGGTTGAAAGAATGGTTTTATTCCCAGAGAGTTATGTGACGTCACAGGGGTAGAATAGTGAGTCAAGGTTTGGGGTGAGGGGTTGAATGTTGGTTTTTATTCCCGGAGAGTTTACGTGACGTCACAGGGGGGTAGAAAGGTGGAGTCAATTTGGGGTCGGGGGTTGTTTGAAGAATGGTTTTTATTCCCAGAGAGTTGGTACGTGATGTCACAGTGGTAGAATAGTGGAGTCAATTTGGGGTGAGGGGTTGAATGTTGGGTTTTTATTCCCATAGAGGTTAACGTGACGTCACAGGGGGTAGAAAGGTGGAGTCAATTTTGGGGTCAGGGGTTGAAAGAATGGTTTTTATTCCCAGAGAGTTACGTGACGTCCACAGTGGTAGAAATAGTGGAGTCAAATTTTGGGGTGAGGGGTTTGAAAATGTTGCTTTTTTTTATTCCGTAGAGTTTACTGTGACGTCACAGGGGGTAGGAAAAGGTGGGAGTCAATTTGGGGTCAGGGTTTTGAAAGAATGGTTTTATTCCCAGAGAGTTACGTGACGTCACAGTGGTAGAATAGTGGAGTCAATTTGGGGTGAGGGGTTGAAATGTTGGTTTTTATTCCCATAGAGTTACGTGACGTCACAGGGGGTAGGAAAGGTGGAGTCAATTTTGGGGTCAGGGGTTGAAAGAATGGTTTTATTCCCAGAGAGTTACGTGACGTCACAGTGGTAGAATAGTGGAGTCAATTTGGGGTGAGGGGTTGAAATGTTGGTTTTTATTCCCGTAGAGTTACGTGACGTCACAGGGGGTAGGAAAGGTGGAGTCAATTTGGGGTCAGGGGTTGAAAGAATGGTTTTATTCCCAGAGAGTTACGTGACGTCACAGGGTAGAATAGTGGAGTCAATTTGGGGTGGGGGAGGGGTTGAAATGTTGGTTTTTTATTCCCGGAGAGTTAAGTGACGTCACAGGGGGTAGGAAAGGTGGAGTCAATTTGGGGTGAGGGCTTGAAATGTCGGTTTTATTCCCCGGAGAGTTACGTGACGTCACAGGGGGTAATGTCAGTGGGTTGAAAGAATGGTTTTATTCCCTTAGAGTTACGTGACGTCACAGGGGGTAGGAAAGGTAAAGGTGGAGTCGATTTGGGGTTGGGGTTAGGGGAGGCCACGCCCCCTAATATGAGCTCATGTACGTACATGAGCTTGTTAGACAAAATGGAGGGTCAATTATGTTGGGGTCAAGGGGTGGCCACGCCCCCCAGAATAGTGGAGGGTTGAAAGGATGGTTTTATTCCCTTCATAGTTATGGGTGACGTCACAGGGGTAGAAAAAAGTGGAGTCGATTTGGGTTAGTTAGGGGGCCAGGCCCCACGCCCCCCTAATATGAGCCCATGTAAACGTACATGAGCTTGTAAGACAAACTGGAGTCAATTTGGGGTCAGGGTGTGGCCACGCCCCCCAGAATAGTGGAGGGTGAAAGGATGGTTTATTCCCTTATAGTTATGTGACGTCACAGGGTAGAAAAGTGGAGTCGATTTGGGGTACCGGGGAGTTAGCCACGCCCCCCTAATATGAGCTCATGTACGTACATGAGCTTGTAAGACAAATGGTAGTCAATTATGAGCTCATGTACGTACATGGAACTTATCATACAATATGGAGTCAATTATTGAGCCTCATGTACTTACATGAGCTTATAATATCAAATGGAGTCAATTTGGGGTCAAGGGGGTGGCCACGCCCCCCAAGAACTAGTGGAGTCTAATGGGTTCCAGGGTGGCCACACCCCCGGACAGTGGAGTCTATATGGGGTCAGGGTGGCCACACCCCCCAGACCCAAAGTTTTGGGGGTTTTGGGGTTCTATATCGGGGTCCCCAGGGTTCCCCTTTTGGCAACGCCCATTTTGGGGGGTTTTGGGGGTTTGCCCGGCCACCTTTTTAGGCCTCACGACGTACATTGAGCCAATCAGGAGGGGGGGAGGGGGGAGTAGCCACGCCCATTTGGGGGGGTGGGGGTCGGGGGGCGGGGGTGGCTCTAAAGTGGGAAAGTCCTAATATGGTGGTCTTTTCCCTCTACCTTAATAATAAAAGTCAACTACAGAAATAAGGATGCCGGGTAACTAACTCAAGAAACGAGGCAAACAGAATGAACCATCTGATGTTCATGGATGACATCAAGCTGTATGGTAAGAGCAATAAGGAAATAGATACCCTAATCCAGACTGTAAGGATTGTATCTTGGGACATCAGGATGGAGTTTGGAATAGGAAAATGCGCCTTAGTCAACATACAAAAGGGCAAAGTAACGAGAACTGAAGGGATAAAGCAACATCAAACAAATAGATGAGACTGGATACAAATACTTGGGAATAATGGAAGGAGGGGATATAAAACACCAAGAGATGAAGGACACGATCAGGAAAGAATATATGCAGAGACTCAAGGCGATACTCAAGTCAAAACTCAACGCCGGAAATATGGTAAAAGCCATAAACACATGGGCAGTGCCAGTAATCAGATACAGCGAAGGGATAGTGGAATGGATGAAGGCAGAACTTCGCAGCATAGATCAGAAAACCAGGAAACATATGACAATACACAAAGCACTACACCCAAGAGCAAATACAAACAGACTATACATAACACGAAAGGACGGAGGGAGAGGACTACTAAGTATAGAGGACTGCGTCAACATCGAGAACAGAGCACTGGGGCAATATCTGAAAACCAGTGAAGACGAGTGGCTAAAGAGTGCATGGGAAGAAGGACTAATAAAAGTAGACGAAGACCCAGAAATATACAGAGACAGAAGAATGACAAACAGAACAGAGGACTAGCACAACAAACCAATGCACGGACAATACATGAAACAGGCTAAAGAACTAGCCAGCGATGACACATGGCAATGGCCACTGAGGGGAGAGCTAAAGAAGGAAACTGAAGGAGTGATAGCAGTGGCACAAGATCAGGCCCTAAGAACCAAATATGTTCAAAATACGATAGACGGAAATAACATCTCTCCCATATGTAGGATCTGCAATACGAAAAATGAAACCATAAACCACATAGCAAGCAAATGTCTGGCACTTGCACAAAACCAGTACAAAAAGAGGCATGATTCAGTGGCAAAAAGCCCTCCCCACTGGAGCCTGTGCAAGAAAACATCAGCTACCTTGCAGTAATAAGTGTACGCGCACCAACCCTGAGGGAGTGATAGAAAACGATCGGGCAAAAATCCTCTGGGACTATGGTATCAGAACAGGATAGGGTGATACGTGCAAATAGACCAGACGTGACGTTGATGACAAAGTCAAGAAGAAAGTATCACTCATTGATGTCGCAATACATGGGACACCCAGAGGTTGAAGAGAAAGAGAAGAAAAAAATGGATAAGTATCAAGATCTGAAAATAGAAAATAAGAAACAGGATATGGGATATGTCAGTGGAAATTGTATCCATATCATAGGAGCACTAGGCACGATCCCAAGATCCCTGAAAAGAATCTAGAAAAACTAGAGGCTGAAGTAGCTCCAGGACTCATGCAGAAAAGAGTGTGATCCTAGAAACGGCGCACATAGTAAGAAGAGTGATGGACTCCTAAGGAGGCAGGATGCAACCCGGAACCCCACACTATAAATACCACCCAGTCGAATTGGAGGACTGTGATAGAGCAAAAAGAAAAATAAAATAATAATAATAATAATAATAATAATAATAATAATAATAAAATAATAATAGGAAAAGTCAGAAATCTGTCAGCAAGAATAAAAACGCCTAGAGATTCGTAATCATATTTTTGTGTAAGATTAAGCTGGCCTTATGCCAGCACGGGGTCATGTTCCAAAAACAGCCCGATGGTAGGAAGTTAGAAATGCATAGGCAGTACCGAAGTGACTCCAATAAATTATGCAAAACAGAAGGAAATGAAAGTATCTGTCGATGAGAGATATCGGGAGATATCGATAAGTGGGAATATCTATCATTAGAAGACTTACATTATTTTAAATTTTAGGTATAGAATGAAACTGAATGGTGAGATATTCTATTATATAAAGGTAATTAGTATCACAATTAAATTCTTATAAGCACACATTGTTGCATCCTAGGATACATTAACATTTCAGTGCTGTAAAGCGTCTGTAGTTGAGGCAGGTGTATGAAAAAAAAAAAAAAAAAAAAAGTTTGGCCTCAGCATAGAAATTCGCGTATATGATAAACGTTACGATTGTAGATTTAGCTGGCCTTATACCAGCACGCTCTCTTCCACTTGGGAAGTTTGTAACACACACTTGTAGTACCTGTGGATGAGAAAAACAGAAGCAAAACAATAAAATATGAATGGTAAGGAAGACTAATTTTGGTCATCTTGGAAGCTTCTGTGAGAACTTTTATCTCAAACTCGCCCCGACGTCTCCTCACAGCCTGTCCCAGGAAAGAATGAGATCCGAGAACTGCTTCAATCCTCGATTTCAAGAGGTACATCGTAATAGCCTAGATAATGTACTTCAAACGATGTTGTAAACTCAATATCTTTTAACATTAGCTCAAACACTTTCCACTGCATTTACCTTAATATATCTTCTTTTATTGCTTGATCATGGCAGGACATCTCTGGTCGTGCTATCACAAAGGATACAAATGGTTCTGAGAAATAGATTCTCAGCTGCCCAAGTTCGGAATGATATCTTCCAAAAGAGGCTGGGAATAAACGCTTATAATTATGTCCAACAAAAAGCATGAATATCCTTGCATTAACTCATATTTTTCATAGGAAATAATTTAATTGGAGAGAAAAAGTCTAAAGAAGAATAAAAAAAAAAGGCGATGGCACGCCATAAAAGAGAAATAATGATAATGACAATAAAAAAGGAGTGAATGATATCGTGTCACCTTAATCATCCAAATTGGCCCCTTGCCTCTTCTCGTAACTGAATTTACACGAAAAGGTCTCTGCGATCACGTGATGCTCAGCTTCGGGACCACATTTCCTGAACGTGATCTGCCGTGGTTGGAAACGTTGCGCGTAAGTCTCTTGTTCTTTTTTCCCCTTCTTCTTCTTCTTCTTCTTCTTCTTCTTCTTCTTCTTATAAAAGACAAAGGGTCGACCAAAAGAATGCGGCTAGGAAACCTGTTATTCCTTATGCTGCAAAAGTAAGAAATTTACTTCCTCGAAAATTTCTTATTTTTACTGACAAAGAAATTCATGGGCCATGCATTCTGTGTGTGCTTAATAAACCTTTGGAGGTTAAAATGGTGTGAATATTGAAAATGCACTTTGATGCAAATTACATCCATCAGCCAAGGTCCTTTGACAATGATGTCCACCGGATGTCAGTCTTAGATGTTTCTAATCGCGTGCCATCTAACTATAGCAAATTCAAGAGGCTGGTCCTACCGAATTAAGTGAGTCTTACAATGAAGGACGTTCTCATGTCCCGATGGCCTGTAATTGCCATGACTGTCATCCGCGAAAGCTCCTGATCTTGGAAGAACTTTGGTTGCTTTTCTTGGTGGCTGTTGCTGTCACGCTTGTGACAAGCACTGGGAATTGACATCAAGCGCTTGTGATGGAGGAAATTAAACTTTACATCTTTTTACGTGTTTTTAGTGATATATTTGCTTATTTATATATTTATCTATTTCTATATTTATTTACCTGTTTTTATAGTTATCTATTTATTTATTTATCGATATTTTTTTGGTCAAGAGTAATGCCCGGCCATCCCAATTTGTTCATTTTGAAACCAGGTCCGAAGACTTGTGAAATCCAGGATAAGGGATTGAATTCCGAAGCGAAGAAGTAGGCTTTAAAGATAACAGTGACTGAACCGTGTACTCATAGGCTTTAAGAAACAGTAAATGAGTCATTCATCCATTCAGTCAGAAGACAAGTAAAAAGTGTTACTATAATAATAAAGGAGCTTTGAACTCTTTTCCCAAATTTCGCCCAGGAATTGTGTTTTCAACTTTCTAGATTTAAGATGAAGAGGAAATGGTATACCAATGTTTTATTTGCTTTCATTTCTTCTCGATATATTATTTATTCGACAATTCAAGCTCACAATTATAATTATATGAATATATTCAGTAATTTAATCCTTCTTAATGTAGCACAATTTTGAGTATATATTCATAAATACCACAAGTAAAGACGTTATGTAGGCTATTAATCATTCTCCTGACCAGGTGATTTAGTTAACACATTTGCTTCATCGCTCATCTATTTTGTTGAAAAAGTGGAAACAATTAAAAAACGCATATATAGCCTCGTCCAACACTTAAAAGATTAATAAGTGGCTAATTACAACTCGCCCTGACTATCCAAAAAGTCATGGAGTTCAACCAGAGAATTTGAATGCAAACATCCTCCTCAAACAAAGCGGAATATGCTTTTCAAATTTAACTTGTAATCCTCCAGCGGAAAATTTTGCTTTTTAATACTTCACCACCAGGGAATTCTATCTCTCTCTCTCTCTCTCTCTCTCTCTCTCTCTCTCTCTCTCTCTCCCTATCTGGGACGTTGCGAGTTTGGATGGCACTCCAAGAATATTGAAATATATTTATATTTCCTTCGGTTAATTTGCTATATTTTACTGCATTTCGTTTTGACTTTCTGCTAACCTTCCAGGTATTCCGCTTCATTCTCCTCTTTGCAGGCGACCTGCGGACCCTTGAGAAATGACTTGAAAGCTAATTTATTGTATCACTGAATCTACTGAATTCATAGGTAAGCAAAACGCTTGAAATGGCTACGGAAAGTCACTCTGCTAAAATGAAACTTATTATTAGTTTAAAATAGTATCTTATTTAGATAATACTGACTAATATTATTGCGACACCATAATTTATTAGAAACGAATCAAATTGTTTCCTGTTTATATGGGAGCATGACTGAAAAAGATTCTTATGGTTATTTTGTACTGATATTCAAGTGAAATTAAGTCTGGTGTAGTCAAGTTGACCAATTATTTATTTCAAAATTATTTATAAACTTATATTTTGTATTGATATTCAAGTGAAATTGAGGTCTGGTTTTGCTACATTTAGAAATAATTTTATTAAAAATTATGTTAAGTCTGAATTTCCGCTTCGTCTTTTGTCCATGTTTAATGGCGTTATCTTTATTCCTTTTGATTTGCTTTCTCCGGGCCTGGGCTAGGAGAGGGCACTAGCTTTTACTCTCGTTAATAACGAGTTCTCTGTCCGATTATGTTCTTTATTTCCTCGTGCAAGACGACCCGTTTCGACGTGTGCATGACTCATGCACTGAGTAGCACAACCAAGCATGCAGCAGTGCACACCTTGGTCACGTGACTGACGCCCGACTCCCTGGTAGGTTAATAAGCTATAAATATCACTCGAGTTTTTTGGTGATAGAGGCCATCCTTTGACGGATAAATGAAGCCATCCCACATCCTCTCTCTCTCTCTCTCTCTCTCTCTCTCTCTCTCTCTCTCTCTCATTTGTTTTATATTATGCCTATCTGATTTTCTGATTGTTTAGACAATCTTTTTACACACACGCACACACACACATAATGTATAATGTATACATGCCATTATATATATATATATATATATATATTATATATATATGATAATATATTATATATAATATATATGGTTTCTAAATACATAATAGATAAGATAAGTAAACATGATGTAAATAATATGTTTCTGTGTATGCCTTGTACAATTCGCTTCAAAGGAAAGATTGTAAGCCATATTTTCACCAAAATAAACCTCTGGCACAAGCCTCTCCATCTCTCGTCGTCTCTCTCCTCTCTCGTCTCTCTCTCTCTCTCTCTCATCGGCTTTGGAACGTGAATGTAAACAGCATTCACACCAGGCTTAATTACATGAAAAGGTAAAAATAAACAAATAAATTAAATTTGGCGGATATGACCTTCGTTAGTATTGGATGGTATATATATATATATATATATATATATATATATACATATATATTACATATATATATATATATAATATATATTATTATATATATATATATTTCATTCATTCACACACACACATGTATAAATATATATAGTATATATATATATATATATATATCTATAATATATTATATATATATATATATACATACATATATATATATATATATATATATTATATATATATTATATGATTATGCATTAAGCTACAAATGTCGCTACAAATGTCACTTACATCTGATTCGCTCTACCTCAGAATTAATATATTTTTATATATGTAACTAAAGGGGAATTTTTAGTTGATAATAATTCGTCGGCTCATGGGCGCCAACCTAGGAACCAAGAAATCAGGAGGTACAGTGAAGCATCTTTAACCACACAGCTTCCTCGAGAGGATATAAGTTGACGCTGGCCCTCACCTGCAAATCCTTGTCAAGCTCAGGTATTCGTTGTTTCTGTGTATGCTGTACAATCGCTTCAAAGAAAGATGTAAGCCATATTTTCACCAAAATAAACCTGGCACAAGCTCTCTCTCTCTCTCTCTCTCTCTCTCTCTCTCTCTCTCTCTCTCTCTCTCTCTCGCTTTGAAGTGAATGTACAGCATTCACACCCGGGCTTAATTATTATAAGGTAAAAATAAACAAATAATTAATTAATGGCGGGGATGACCTTTAGTTAGTATTGGATGGTATAGTACTATTATATCAATTATCATATTAATATATAATCATACTCTATCTAGTATTATATATATATTACTTATATAGATATATATATATATTATGATATGGTTTATATAAGTAATAAATAGTATAATTATATATAAATATATATATGATATATTATATATATTTTTTTTTTTTCTTTATATATATTATTATATATATTATAATACAAATATATATATTTTGTAATATTATAAATATCTATAATATAAGTATATTATATATGATAATTAAATTTATAATATAATATATATATTTCATTCACAACACCAAACACAAACATTATGTAAATAAAAATATATAATATATACTGTATTATCTAATATTATATAATATATATATAATATTACTATTATTAATATATATAGTATATAAATGATTAAGCTGCATTAATGTCGCTACAAATGTCACTTAACATCTGATTCGCTCTACCTCAGAATTAATATATTTTTATATATGTTAACTAAAGGGGAATTTTTAGTTGATAATAATTTCGTCGGCTCATGGGCGCCAACCTAGGAACCAAGAAATCAGGTGGTACAGTGAAGCACCTTTAACCACACAGCTACCACGAGAGGATATAAGTTGAACCAAGAAATCAGGAGGTACAGTGAAGCACCTTTAACCACACAGTTACCACGAGAGGATATAAGTTGACGCCGGCCCTCACCTACAAATCCCTGTCAAGCTCAGGTATTCGTTGTTTTTTGGAGTCGGCATCAACCCTTACTCGACCTTGACAACTGTGTAGTGCTTTTGTCGCATGTAGCCAATTTAAAGTCTGATCACATCACCGTGATTCATATATATGCATTAAACTTCAAATGTCCTTTAATATCTAATTCGCTCTACCTCAGAAATGGAGCCGACGAAATTATTATCAACTAAAAGTTCCTCTTCAGTAAACATATCTGAAAATATATCAATTCTAAGGTAGAGCGAATTAGATATTAAAGGACACTTGTAGCTTAATGAGTATACATGAATCACGGTGATGTGATCAGACTCATATATATATATATATTATATATATATATATATAATATATATATATATATATATATATATATATATATATATAATATATAGACACATCTCAGGTGGTCCTTAAAATACCACCTGGGATGTACTTCCTCCTACAAGTCGTCTATTGTTCGAGTTACTAGTAACCGCCATATCTTGAGAAAGCGTATATATAGTATATATATATATATATATATATATATATATATATATATATATGAGTGTGAGTGTATGAAATATATATATATATATATATATATATATATATAGTATATATATATACCCATCTTAGAATAACTAAGTTCATCCCACCTATTCAGACCTGCGTAGATCGTAGATGCGAAGAACGAAGCTAAAAATGCCTGTGTGTAGACCACTTGTGGAAAAACTATCTCGCATCCCTTCATGGAACTGTTGACTCAGGTGGTTAAATATCTATCGTGAATGGGGAAGAATCATAAGAGAGATTTATCACTGGAAAGTTCGTATTGCTGTTGCCTAGTCCTCTCAACACCATGTTGCGGAATAACGCCGAATTACAATTTTACCTCTCCAAGGACAGAGTTTTGATTTTATTAAGTGTTTGTGCAATTCCACATCGTTGTCAGAGTGTTATTGCAAGACTATGAATTCGAGAGAATTATCCATAATTTTGAGTTTGCATAAGATTTTATAGTCACACACTTGCATATACTATGGCCTCAAGCACAATCATACGCATACATAGATACTTACAAACGCACAGACTCACACACTCACTAACTGATCCACACCACTAATACGCGCCACCCCCCCCCCCACACCCCCTACACACACATACACACACACACACACACACACATATATATATATATATATATATATATATATATATTATATATATATATATATATATATACACATTAGTCTAGAATTATGTAAAATCTTAATTATTCAGCAACAGTGCGAAGAATGTTCTGAATAGTTTTCAAGTACTTTTAGCTTGCGTTTCTCACTGTTTTCTTTCGATGAGGCCTTATTAATTTCATGTTATTCGAACACCACTTTGATTTCAATACTTTAGTTCATAATGAAAGGAGGTTTGATAGACTAGAATATTTCAAATGGATTCGTTTTTGGATTTGATCTTTTCCACTTAGTCGACTCTGCCACAAAGGACCAGAACTTGAGGCCCCACCTGGATGAAATCCTCATGAACACCTGTGCCAGGTTGTCCCAAAATCTCTTTGTCAGGTAAAAGCCAAAGCAGCCCAGTTGGGTTCCCTGGCAATTCCTACGTTAAGCGTCAGTCTGTGGAAAAGAAGTGGAGGGGGGGGGGGGAGGGGGTGGGGAATTTGTTTTCTTCAGTCAGGAGCTTTGGACCAACGGAATAGCAGGTAGATTCCTCTCATGGAGTAATTCATGGATATCCATGACCTAGTAATGGGTCGTGAATTTACTCCTGTAGGTCATTGACAGTACATACTTGGCGTGATCATCGTGAGAGAAACGTGTTTCTGCTGGAATCAGAGAGAGTGTTACAAGGAGTTACAAGGACTGGGATGTCTCAAAGATTTGTTAGCCCATCCGAGGGACGTCGTGTGCTCACTTATCTCTAGAAGCAGGTTTTACTGTTCATTCACAGTGTTCTAATGATTTTGTCTTGCTTTGTTTTAAACTTTCCCAACTATTGCTGTTGACAACTTCTGGTGGCAATTTATCCCATGTGTCACATATCTTGTATATGAAGAAGTTCCAGCAATGAGATGTTTTGTATCTCTTCAGCTCTAGTTTCCATCCATTATTTCTTGTCTGGCTTTCGTTCAACGTAAATAAGTTACATTCTACTTTTGTTATACTTTTCAGTATTTTGAATGTTTCTATTAGCTGTCCGCAATCTTCGTGTTCAGGCTTTCTAGAGAGAGAGAGAGAGAGAGAGAGAGAGAGAGAGAGAGAGAGAGAGAGAGAGAGAGAGAGGATAATCGTGGGGATGTATCAGGACAGAGGAGATAGTGAGTAAGGGGATTCACCAGGAATCATGGGGATTTCCCTTCCTTTTACAGATGAGTAAATATGAGTGATTACTGAGGAACCCTTTTAAGTAACCTAGGGGAAGGAGGTCAGTACTTAAGTATTCATAATGACAGGCAAACTTACTCTCTTTTTTTTTTTTTTTTTTTTTTTTTTGTTCTTTACCTCGCTCTAGTAATGAAATAAATTCGGGGGAAAATTACCGATGAATGATATTTTGCATATTAATAGCGAAAGGCTATGGTATTAAATGAAAAATTTAGCTCATTATCTCTAACGATCAGTGCACATGTGGTAAAAGTATCTTTTTTCATATTGCAAAACGACAATGATTAATTAGTTTTAAGCAAATGTGTCCGCTTTAATAGCGATATATTAATAATCCGGCAGCTAAAAGCTCGTTGTAGGGTGAACCACTCAGTTTATCTTGCCCTGACCTTATATTAAACATCTAATGTTACTGGACAGCTGTCAGTATTAAGAAAATTTAGTTATGGCACAAATGATGATTTTTATGAAGAAAAATTATCGTTGTATAATTGCCTTTATATTTGCCATATTTCTAATTACTGCTCTCCTTTTTAGGACTTGTAGGTCCTAACTGAAGCAAAAGGTTTGTGGACAGTGCAGTCATGACCCAGGGAGGCCTTAGGAGTTTTTGCAGAAATTTTATCTACCCTAATTCCCGGAACATTGAAGACGAGTGCTATTTTCACTGCAGTGACAAAACCAAAAGGCTGATAAATGTCAAAGCAACACTTAGTGAAAATATTGTCAAAAGTAGCAAACTTTATAAAGTTGATCTACATATCAGACTCCAGTTATAGTCTGATGAAAATAAGGAACTTTTACTCAAAGCTGAGAAGGGATGTGCTGAAAAATGTCTTCATCCAAAGGAACTTAAAAAGGCATTAAAGAGGCTAACACAGCAATTGAACCACCAAGAAAAAGGCGTTCACAAGTGGCATGTTCTCTGGTGGCAAATGTAAGGTTGGAAAAGATCCAAAAAATCCACCGTGCTGAAGACCAGCAGACGTCTGCAGTCAAGTGACGAGAAAAGAAGACAACCACCGCTAAAGGAAGAAAATTGAAAAAAATGTAAAGAACGAAATGCTACATGGGCATTTGAAGTTACGGTTAGTGGAAGGGGCAGTAAGCGATTTACATGTGGCTGATACTCGCTATCAAGTAGACTGCCACACAAATTTTATGTCATCAAGATCCATAAATGCAGCAAGAAAAGCAACACAATCTGCACAAGGAGATAATGCTGTTTGATGAAAATTTGGAAGGCATTATCAAGGTTCTGCAAGACAAGCTGACAAGAAGCATATTTGGCATTCATTCATCTGTACAACTTATGTTTAGAAATGGCTGTGTACTTACTCGACAAGTGCTTGTGCATAGACTTTCTGAGCACTTTGGTAAAGATCTATTGGTTTCATTTTCAACAGAGATAGCCACAAATATTGTCTTTCACTGTGAGGCTGAGAAAACACGACGCATTTTTCAGACCAACAAGACGACAGCATGGACATGGCTTTAACCATGGCGATGACCCAAATATGTCGGGAGACCAAATAACTTGATCTTGAAAGAGGAATCTACAGCACATTCAGAGACTGCGAAAAAGCTTCCATTTATGTGTGTGCAACACTGCCCTTTAAATTCTTTGTAAGCTGTCGCCAAAATCGAACAATTCTCTACTTGCTCTTATAATAGGCAATATTATTACATCAGCATTAACAAACCATGCAACACATCTTTAGATTGGATAAGCTGTCTTTTTACGGGCCTCTAAAAACGCAGTCATGACAATGAATGCATTTGGTATCACATCCACCTATGTGGATGTGTTGCGTTTAAGTGATCTGCAGCTACATCTGCTGCTAAAAATTGTCAACTAACATCAATTTCTAAGGTTACAGTTGGTTTACTCCAGTGTGTAGTAGACATCATTGATGCTGCTACTATAGCATCAACTCTCCGTGCTTGTTTCTGTTTAACACACCATTTGCCTCTAGGAGGATGACTATTTTTCCTCCGAGACTTGCATGCGTATTCTACGCATAATACCACACACAACATGACAGTTCATATTGCCAACAATGTCATAATGGATGAGAGTATGTAGTACTCCGGAATGAAAAAGTAGTTCTCTTCTGGTAGTGCATGAACAGGAGTCACCTCCCTCGTTTCCGGCACTGCTACGGTGCTGAGTACCCAAGGAAGATGGCGCTTGAAAATCCGCGTGTTCCAGTATTATATCCTCCTGCTAAGGACGAAGAACCACGAGGACGCGATTGTGCACGAGGCGTCGAAAAGTTAGGATAATTTCACCAGAAACAACTCAGAAGTTGCCATGCAGGCTGGAGATTTGGTAGCTCATACAAAAAAGGCTGCTGTAGGAGTCTTCGTAGAAGCCACGTGATACTCCAACGAGAACGTAGTTAAGTCAGTCTGAACGTGTCTGACTGTGAACATCCCATCAACTATACGTTCCTTACAACAAAAGTCCTACTGCCACAAACGTCTCTATCATGAACTAATATACACCCTGGCTTACAGTCTATAGCAGAAGACTGATACTATCTCCTAAAAGGAACCTAATCTCCATTCCATCCCATGTCAACATCGAACACTTAACAGTTCTAGGAAAAGGCTGAATAAGATAACTATGAAACATGATGTAGAACATATGAGAGAGAGAGAGAGAGAGAGAGAGGAGAGAGAGAGAGAGAGAGAGAGAGAAAGAGAGGATGTGGGATAGCTTCATTTATCTGTCAAAGGATGGCCTCTATCACCAAAAAACTCGAGTGATATTTATAGCTTATTAACCTACCAGGGAGTCGGGCGTCAGTCACGTGACCAAGGTGTGCACTGCTGCATGCTTGGTTGTGCTACTCAGTGCATGAGTCATGCACACGTCGAAACGGGTCGTCTTGCACGAGGAAATAAAGAATATTATCGGAGAGAGAACTCGTTATTAACGAGAGTAAAAGATAGTGCCCTCTCCTAGCCCAGGCCCGGAGAAAACAAATCAAAAGGAATTAGGATAATGCCATTAGCAATGGACTAAACACGAAGCGGAAATTCAGACTTAACATAATTTTAATAAAATTATTTCTAAATGTAGCTAAACCAGACCTCAATTTCACTTGGATATCAATACAAAATATAGGTTTATAAATAATTTTGAAATAAATAATTTGTCAACTTGGCTACACCAGACTTAATTTCACTTGAATATCAGTACAAAATAACCATAAGAATCTTTTTCAGTCATGCTCACATATAAACAGGAAACGATTTGATTCGTTTCTAATAAATTATGGTGTCGCAATAATATTAGTCAGTATTATCTAAATAAGATACTACTTTAAACTAATAATGAGTTTCATTTTAGCAGAGTGACTTTCCGTAGCCATTTCAAGCGTTTTGCTTACCTATGAATTCAGTGGATTCAGTGATACAATAAATTAGCTTTCAAGTCATTTCTCAAGGGTCCGCAGGTCGCCTCTGGAATACTGGAAAGAGAAGGAGAATGAAGCGGAATTCCTGGAAGGTTAACAGAAAGTCAAAACGAAATGCAGTAAAATATAGCAAATTAACCGAAGGAAATATCAAAATATTTCAATATTCTTGGATGAAGTGCCATCTAAACTCGCAACGTCCCAGATAGAGAGAGAGAGAGAGAGAGAGAGAGAGAGAGAGAGAGAGAGAGAGAGAGAGAGAGAGAGAGAGAGAGAATTCCCTGGTGGTGAAATATTAAAAAGCAAAATTTTCCGCTGGAGGAAAAGCATATTCCGCTTTGTTTGAGGAGGATGTCTGCATTCAAATTCTCTGGTTGAACTTCATGACTTTTTGGATAGTCAGGGTGAGTTGTAATTAGCCACTTAATCTTTTATGTGTTGGACGAGGCTATATATGCGTTTTATAATTGCTTCCACTTTTTCAACAAAATAGATGAGCGATGAAGCAAATGTGTTAACTAAATCACCTGGTCAGGAGAATGATTAATAGCCTACATAACGTCTTTACTTGTGGTATTTATGAATATAGACTCAAAATTGTGCTACATTAAGAAACATTAAATTACTGAATATAATAATATAATTATAATCGTGAGCTTGAATTGTCGAATTGATAATAAATCGAGAAGAAATGAAAGTAAATAAAACATTGGTACCATTTCCTCTTCATCTTAAATATAGAAAGTGGAAAACACAATTCCTGGGAGATATTTAGGGAAAAGAGTTCAAGGCTCCTGTATTATTATAGTAACACTTTTTACTCGTCCACTGACTGAATGGATGAATGAGTATGACTCATTTACTGCTTCTTAAAGCCTATGAGTACATGGTTCAGTCACTGTTATCTTTAAAGCCTACTTCCTTGCTTCGGAATTCTATCCCTTATCCTGGATTTTACAAGTCTTCGAACCTGGTTTCAAATTGAACAAGTTGGGATAAAAAAATATCGATAAATAAATAAATAGATAACTATAAAAACAGGCAAATAAATATAGAAATAGATGAATATATAAATAAGCAAATATATCACTAAAAACACGTAAAAAGATGTAAAGTTTAATTTCCTCCATCACAAGCGCTTGATGTCAATTCCCAGTGCTTGTCACAAGCGTGACAGCAACAGCCACCAAGAAAAGCAACCAAAGTTCTTCCAAGATCAGGAGCTTTCGCGGAAGACAGTCATGGCAATTACAGGCCATCGGGACATGAGAACGTCCTTCATTGTAAGACTCACTTAATTCGGTAGGACCAGCCTCTTGCATTTGCTATTGTTAGATGGCACGCGATTAGAAACATCTAAGACTGACATCCGGTGGACATCATTGTCAAAGGACCTTGGCTGATGGATGTAATTTACATCAAAGTGCATTTTCAATATTCAGACCATATTAACCTCTAAAGGTTCATTAAGCACACACAGAATGCATGGCCCATGAATTTCTTTGTCAGTAAAAATAAGAAATTTTCGAGGAAGTAAATTGCTTACTTTTGCAGCTGTTTGAAAAGGAGCTTAAGGAATAACAGCTTTCCTAGCCGCGTTCTTTTGGTCGACCCTTTGTCTTTTATAAGAAGAAGAAGAAGAAGAAGAAGAAGAAGAAGAAGAAGAAGGGGAAAAAAAAGAAGAAAAGGGGGAAAAAAGAACAAGAGACTTACGCGCAACGTTTCCAACTACGGCAGATCACGTACAGGAAATGTGGTCCCGAAGCTGAGCATCACGTGATCGCAAGGACCTTTTCGTGTAAATTCAGTTACGGGAAGAGGCAAGGGGCCAATTTGGATGATTAAGGTGACACGATACCATTCACTCCTTTTTTATTGTCATTATCATTATTTCTCTTTTATGGCGTGCCATCGCCTTTTTTTTTTCATTCTTCTTTAGACTTTTCCTCGCTAATCAAATTATTTCCTATGAAAAATATGCGTTAATGCAAGGATATTCATGCTTTTTGTTGGACATAATTATAAGCTTTTATTCCCAGCCTCTTTTGCAAGATATCATTCCGACGTACGTATGGTTTTAGTGATCCCTTTCATCAAACTTACCTTTCAATAGAGACAAATAGGCACAATACCCTACTCGCTGATAATAATATCGCGCTTCAGGAATTCAAAATTTAGTAGATACATGAGTAAGTAAACTCATTTTGTTTTGCAGCCTTAAGCGCCAAGTGTTTTGACTAAACGTATGCTAGGTTGTTCGAAACATAGAAACAACTTCAAATAATAATAATAATAATAATAATAATAATAATAATAATAATAATAATAATAATAATAATAATAATAATAATAATAATAATTATTATTATTATTATTGTTATTATTATTATTATTATTATTTTTATTGTCTGAATTCTGAATATTCGAAGATTTAGATATTCATTGTGAATGAAGTCAACAATTACTAAGAAACTATTCTAAAATAAGCAAAACGATCTGAACTTGGGCAGCTGAGAATCTATTTCTCAGAACCATTTGTATCCTTTGTGATAGCACGACCAGAGATGGCCTGCCATGATCAAGCAGCAAAAGAAGATAAATTAAGGTAAATGCAGAGGAAAATGTTTGAGCTAATGTTAAAAGATATTGAGTTTACAACATCGTTTAAAGTACATTATCTAGGCTATTACGATGTACCTCTTGAAATCGAGGTTTGAAGCAGCTCTCGGTAATCCCATTATTATTATTATTATTATTATTATTATTATTATTATTATTATTATTATTATTATTATTATTATCTCTTCAACTCTGGTGTCCCATGGTATTGCGACATCAATGAGTGATACTTTCTTCTTGACTTTGTCAATCAACGTCACGTCTGGTCTGTTTGCACGTATCACCCTATCCGTTCTGATACCATAGTCCCAGAGGATCTTTGCCTGATCGTTTTCTATCACTCCTTCAGGTTGGTGCTCGTACCACTTATTACTGCAAGGTAGCTGATGTTTCTTGCTCAGGCTCCAGTGGAGGGCTTTTGCCACTGAATCAGGCCTCTTTTTGTACTGGTTTTGTGCAAGTGCCGGGCATTCGCTTGCTATGTGGTTTATGGTTTCATTTTTCGTATTGCACTTCCTACATATGGGAGAGATGTTATTTCTCTCTATCGTTCTTTGAACATATCTGGTTCTTAGGGCCTGATGTTGTGCCGCTGTTATCATTCCTTCAGTTTCCTTCTTTAGCTCTCCCCTCTGTAGCCATTGCCAATTGTCATCGCTGGCTAGTTCTTTAGTCTGTCTCATGTATTGTCCATGCATTGGTTTGTTGTGCCAGTCCTCTGTTCAGTCTGTCTTTCTCCTGTCTCTGTATATTTCTGGGTCTTCGTCTACTTTTATTAGTCCTTCTTCCCATGCACTCTTTAGCCAACCAGTGAAGACGAGTGGCTAAAGAGTGCATGGGAAGAAGGACTAATAAAAGTTAGCGAAGACCCATGATAACTAAAGTAGTGAATGTATGAAAGTGAAAATGTAGTTTTCTGTATATGTTGAATTTGTATTCTGTTGTGTCTAATCATTAAAACGTAAAGAAAAGGAATTTTGTTGTCTGTTTCCCATATAATTAAGAAAGCGATTCATAAAGCAAACGTAAATTTCTACAGACGCCTTAAAGACAAGACCAGAGAGACACCCAACGATAAAATAACAACCCCACACCTTGACAGGATTAAGACGGTGACCCAGACCCTCGGAAAATTTAAACTTTTTGTCTTTATATATATATATATATATATATATATATATATATATATATATATATATACACACACACACACACACATACACACACACAACATACATACATATATATATATATATATATATATATATATAGATATCTATTATATATATATATATATATATATCTATATTAATCTTTATCATTTGCGCACCTGTCCTATGCATTAATAAAATCAATGACAGGACTTGATTTAAACAAGGTAAGGCCGTTAGTCCTCAAAATCTTATAACTTTTTCTGAGTAAATATCTCCACTAGATATCATCCTGCTTAAATGGAAACGGGCTCATTTGTGGCTAACATCTCCAAAAGTATAAAGTTAAAAGGAAAATTCTTTCGGCAAATAAAACCTGACATATTCAAATTTCATTCCATATAAGGTTTAGTTTTAAAATATCATAAATTCACATTTAAAAGATTTTAACCCTTTGATGGTTTAACTTGGAGCTTCGCGAGTTATCTCCTTTAGGGCGCCCTGCTGGTTAATATTTATTCAAATGCATTGCAAGATCGTTCTGCATGCTTGCTTTCATTAATAACCCACGTTTATCGCCATGTAAAAAGGTGAAAGGTTATTTCCACTCTAGGAAAATCCGACGCAGTGATTATGGCCGTAGGGAGCGGAGCGTTTTCGGCGAATTAATATTTTAGTGTCACGAAATGGAATGTTGATTCAGAACTTATATGATATTAATGAAGAAAGAAGAGCAGCTGGATCCGAGTGTCAGGATTTTCTCTGAGTTAACGGGCGGTTGTTCGAAATTCATTGATTCCTAATGAAAGGATATTTTTATGGATTGCAAAATCATGACCGTGAAATAATATTACCATCGTTGAAAAATACCGAAAATATCAAATATTAGCGTTACAATCCTACCAAATATGTATTTCATCAGTTATCACATAAGAAAATAACGTTTGCCTCCTGAAAGTTATTGAAAACATTTAAAGTATTATCCTTAAACGGCGCTGAATATAAATCTTAATTCGATTGCAACAGAAATACCTTCGATTCAGGCCACAGGATAAAGTATTTATAAATGGCGGGAGATCAAAATCTTTATATCGCCAATACAACTTTCGGGAAATAAGCTTCACCAAGGATTTTGGAACCTGATTGACTCTTGTGTGAAGTCTTTTTCGTTTTGTGTCGCTTTGTAAATTTAAACAAATGCCGTTTTTAACTATCCTTCATGCCATAGAGTTGAAATATTGCATACTGATTACGATGAGTAAGTTCGTACTTGTTCATTTTTCCATTCTCTAATAATTGGTCTAAAATAGGCCCAAATTTAGGTAAAAATAAACGAGAAGTGTTTTAATATTGCCCATAACATCGAGATCTTTATAAGGTATCAGGAAGTCGTCTCGTCCAATTTTAAAACGATCAGACAAAAGAACCCCTGGTGGGACTCGAACCCACAATCCTTGACTTAGGAGGCCAATGCCTTATCCATTGGGCCACAGGGGCCGTTGGTACCTCTCTCTCTCTCTCTCTCTCTCTCTCTCTCTCTCTCTCTCTCTCTCTCTCTCTCTCTCTCTCTCTCTCTGCCAAATTCAGATCGGGAAATAAAAACAAGGTCTATATTTGTCACTTTTAGAGATAGACAAAAATTAGTCGCTATTTATAGATGAAAAGAAGTGATGCATTAATTTGAATGGTACAAGAAAATATAGCTTTTATGAATTTCCTAAGCCTCGTACATAGTTCTCGAAAAACAAACTTGTAACGAAATAAGAAAAAGGTGACGAATAATTATTTTGTGACTTCACATGATTACTGCTTACAGCTTATTGCGATTTTGTCATTTTTATAACCTGATTACTACATTATCTAATCGCTGCGCCCAGTGCTTCCTTTCACAATTTCATGTGTGAAATAAAATAGAAAATGGTTGGAAGAGACACATCCTGTTATTCGTGAATATTCAGATGTGGAAAATATATTAGAAAATAATTTTTTAAGTGCCAGTGAACATCAGAAATGTTATGAACGCAAATTCTAGTTCTCCTTCATAAGAAGTGGACTAATGTTATCTCCTCATCTCCGATGCACTTAACTCGATAAAGGTTGAAGTACAGAATTCAACAGAGATCATAAAATATATGAATTAATGTACATGTAATATTTTCTAGTCAACTGGAGCTTTGTAGAAAGAAATCTCTTGACGCGGATAAAGCATTCTGTCATATCTGTGATTAATCATGAGTATTTTTTCTTATACAAACACGGGCACTATAAAAGCAAAGGTCCTTCCCTCATATGCAGAAATATATGATCTCCTACAGTAGAACGGCGGCCTAAATGCTGAGTTTTATTCCGATAATTAAAAGACAACCGAAGGCAGCCAGTTTCATTGAGGAATGGGAATGACAACATGATGGTAGCCAATTCGCCAATCAATGTGGAATTATTCTCACGACAAATACTTAGGCAATCGCCATTAAGTGAGAGCAGTATGGCCATTTCCATAGTAATATCTCTCTTCCGCTGTCTTTCTGATATTTGGCGTTGCTAAATTATTTCAGAGTATCTGTTTTATTCCTCGTTCACTATATCAATCATTCTTTTTCAAGTTTTCTTTTCCACTTTCTCTTCTTCTTTGTCACTCTGAAATTAATGCTGTGAAACTGCCGTCAACAGTCTCTGACGTCTCCAAATGACAATTAAATAACTGTAAAATATTTGGTTTTCTTTCCCCACCTCATCGTATGGAAATCTAGACATATTACTGTTCAATATCACATGCATTGCATTACAAAGCCACGAGGTATGTTTACCAGTTCCAAACAAGTTTTATCAGCCTCTGAATGAAAAGAAAAACCTGTCAAGGGACAGATCAGATGGCCGGTGCTTCCGGCACTTAGAGCAAGTAGAGGTAAACACAACTTAAAATAAAAGAAAGAAAGAAAGAGAAAAAGAGTTGCAAATGATCAAGATATTCGTCACTTTTTCACTTGGATCTGATTTACAAAGAAAGCGAACTCAATTCTGCAGCTTAGATACTCTTACATTATGTCTTCTCCGTACTTGCTTCAAACCAAAGCAATGTTGGACATATTGACAGAGGACATATTTTCAAGTGAACAGAATGAAATGAATCACCAAATCACGACTCTCAGTACGCCAGTGACCAACCGCGATAACCGAAGTAAAGTAAAATAAGTTTATCTAATGTACCTTTATAAAGAAAGCAAAA
>NC_087200.1:43013704-43048704 GCF_015104395.2 Macrobrachium nipponense
GGTTGATCATTGGGAATTAATGACTGGTAGTACTTCAGATAACATGTTGTTTTGATGAACCTTTAAAACTACAGGGATTTAAGTTTCAGGAATTTTAATTAGTACTTCTTTCAGAAAATTGCTTCTATACAAGGCATTGCAAGGCGATATTGGTAATATCCTGGGAATAAAGTCGGAGATTTTAGTGATATTCCTATACCTCATTTCCTTATTTTAGAGAGTGTGCTTAGAAAAACCTATTCCAATTCGCACAAAATAACATTTAATTGCATAGTTACTGTGAAAACGCAAAGATCTGCAGATATAAAAAAAGTATATCAATCAAACGCAACTGCATATGACGATTTTCCACATGGAGAGTGGCTGTTTGTGTAGTTCTCATCTAAGGTGTGTACTGAAATGTTGCTATGACTATTCATTTATTTTTTTTTTCTTTTTGAAATGTTTTTCTAACCACAATTCGCCTATTGAACTTGAACTGACTTTCTTGACATTTAAGAAAAACACAGTATAGAGTGAAAAGACTATATATACAATCACAAAAATTGACTGTGCAATTGCTATATTGCCCAATCAGCAAACAAATTAGTTAGCAGATCACGTACCTCTTTGTAAACACTGCCTATGTTATGCGCCGTTTTACCTTATGAGAAACGGAATTTGGTCACGTACAATAAAGCTCTCTCTCTCTCTCTCTCTCTTGTTCACATGAGTCATGAGCTCGAAGGTTGGCTCATTCAATGGGTCACAGATGTAACGCTGGTTTATGAAAATTTGGTTATTAAAGGAGGCACTGGGGCGCTTTCAGCCATTCGGCTCTCAAGACCAAAAATGTCGTTGGAGTGGTTGGACAGCAAGATGAGAAAAAGACCTTTAGTAATGCGTACAGTGCACCTCTAAGGTGTACTGACGACTAACCCCCAACCTCCCCACCACTTCATAACACCTACGGGTATTATGAATACGAAGGTAGTCAGCTACCCCAAAAGCAAATGTGTAATGATATCAATTTCGGAAGGTGAATCCAAATTTTGACTTTTCATGATACAATGAGAAAAGTCGTGTCATTTGTGAGGTGGACTTGACTGTATTTCGTACATAAAGGACTTATAGGTGCTCCTTCCTTTATGCCTAATATAGTGGAACTATGAATAAAGGGAATTTATTACAAGCAAGTTTTTAATATTGTCAACAAAATGATGCAGGAACTAGTGGTTAAGCACATTGTATTTGAAAAAAAAAGAGGTCAAATAATTTCAAAAAGGAAATGTTACAAATTGCAGTCAAGTTCACTTGCGTTTCTACTTAAAGAATTTTATTTAATTTCATATTTTAATTTTTATTCTTTCTGAAACCCTAGTAGTGCGAGTGACCAAAATTTCCATAAAAAAGAGAATTAGTTTTGAAAGACCAGATTTTTGGAAGAGATTACTGAGATCAGTCTAGAATGCGATCCAAGTTGTCTTGGGTGTGAGTATAATTATGCATTATCCCTTTCCGTAATTTTTCTGTAGGAAGATAAAGAAGAAATCCCATCGCAGAAGAAAGCAATTGCTTTCAGAGCAGACACAAATGCTACTTGCACAGTCATTTGCCCTTTTTTATGGACTTAGTTATTTTTTATTTTTTATTTATAATTGTTTTTTTTTTTTGCATTGATGGTTAATCCAATGAAGTATTTTTTAGCGCAGACAAACGAGAAAGTATGAAATCTACGTTCAATAAAATTAAAACATAAATAATCAATTCGTACCAATTGGATGCTGAGAATGCCACTGCAAAAAAAAAAAAAAAAAAAAAAAAAAAGTGTCGTGCCTCCGCATAAGACGTCCGTTAAGGTTTCATGCTCTCCACTGAGTAAAAATGCTTTTGAAATTTAACGATGGGCCAGTCTCTCTCTCTCTCTCTCTCTCTCTCTCTCTCTTGTGCTTCGAGGTAATAAGAAGCTTAACCTCATGAGTAACTGTGACGTACTTCGGATGGGTTATTCGCGACCTGGATCACGTAGGTGTCCGGATGACTCTACAGGTGAGCGATTGCTGCTGTCACGAGGTTGTGCGGTCACGGGGAAGATGGTGCTAGGCCACTGATGATGATAAAGATGATGATAATGATGATGATGATGATGATCATCATAATTTGGAAGCTAGGAAAGAACAGGCGGCTTGTTATAATGCCCTTAATGCAAAATTCCGAGTAATTTGCCTTCATTTATGAAAAGCGCCCTAGAACATTAGAATGTTTAAGAAATTAGTTAATGCAGAGACCAGAAAGATGTGGGAGATGGTGGCCTAAGAGGTTTTACGATGCCACCAAAGCGAGGCAGATCACTGTCCATCAGCTGCAAGGAAAAAGGGCCAAAATAGTACCTGTCTTGAGAGTGATAATATGCACAGCTCGCATCTGATACGAAAAGGATCGATCGAAAAACTAGGAATGGAATAATTGATTCAGCAATTTACCTTCGAGGACTAAAAGAAAACGGTTTCTAATAAGTGAATTATAATTTCAACATGGACAGAACAGATTAGCAGTAAGCTATAGTAACTGGAGTAAAGATATGAACCTATTCCAAACATAGAACCGAATTCTTTAGAAACAGATTTAGCAATGATTTTCGTAATCTTTTCAAGATACCTTCAGTGCTTTCTGAGCATCAAAATGTCGATCAAGGAGAACAATAAGGAGCTGATATCGTTTACAGGGAATTCTAAAGTTGAATGTCGGAGTAGGCATAGACGCTGAGCTTGGCTGAGTTATGATCGCCTTCAGATATATTCCGAAGATAAAAGCTAATTATCAAAGCGTAAATTTTGATGGATCGTTGAACGGTGAATGAAGAAGAGAAATAGAAGGCAGATCTACCTTCTAGTAGAAACTAGCAGTTACGAAAACAGTTACCTGAGGGACAACACTAGAAATGTATAAGGGAACAAATGCTACACAGTCTGTAACCTCTGAAAGCAAAGCTATAAGTATGAAATTTAATGAGTAGCGACTCATGTCTCCTGCTTCAGAAAATCTGAAGGGAAATGTCCTGCTGGCTCCCAAACAAAGATGAAATCAGGAAAGGTTCTCAGTGGGTCTCATCTCAAAATGCGACAGGAAGTTGAACTTGATAAAAAGAATCCAGTAACAATCTGCTTCGTGAGTTTCAGTATCTCTCCTATCCCACATAGGGGGGTAGTGCCGTCAGTGCACCTCATGCCGTGCACTGTAGGCATTACTAAAGGTTCTTTGCAACGTGCCTTCGGTCCCTTGCTGCAGCACCTTTCGTTTCTTTCATTGTAATTCCTTTTGCATTCACTTTATTCCATCTTGCTTTTCACCCTCTCCGCACAATTGATTTAGTGCAATGACGAGGGTTTCCTCCTGTTACACCTTTCAAATCTTTTGCTGTCAATGTCCATTTCAACGGTGAATGACCTCATAGGACCAAGCTCTTGGCCTTTGTCCTAAATTCTATATTTAATTCAATTCAAGTGTTTCTCTTTCAACGCCTGCTGTAGATTCGGTATAAATCTAGATTGGATTAGATGAAATGGAAGGTCACACTATATTCCAGAAAGAATAGACTTTGTAACTTGGTCGTGAGATTTCCTGAGCAAATAAGTTAAAGCAACAATTTTTGTGTTTACGTTAGCCAAGTAAGATCTGAAATTCCCGTGAAAAAAAAAGCAATAGAACTTTTAACAAAACGAGAGTAGCTCAGAAGATGCAGAGAACAAAAAATGAATATGTGTTATCAGTTAAGTTTAAATTTCATAAAACTTAAAATGAACTTAATTTGTGAAAAGTGCAAAAAATGACAAATGAGCCTGGCATGATTCTTTGATATCATGAGTCATGTTAAACGTGATCGATGACGAGCTAATTTTCTTGTATATTTTTATGAAAGAGCTAAAAAACGACTATCTCTCTCTCTCTCTCTCTCTCTCTCTCTCTCTCTCTCTCTCTCTCTCTCTTCTCTCTCTCTCAGTCACCTTCTATTGGCTAAAAAAACAACTCTCCTCTCTCTCTCTCTCTCTCTCTCTCTCTCTCTCTCTCTCTCTCTCTCTCTCAGTCAACCTTCTTATTGGCTTACACTTCCATCCGCTTATTCAAATACTTAACTCTTCATTACCTAACCTTCCATATACATAATCATCGCCTAAAACTTTCCGTTTACGTATTCACATGAACTGACAATTTATCAGAGGAAATAAAAATTCTAGTCTTCCTCATAGCCTCCATTCCTACCAAGATAAGACAGGAACAAAGCTAACAGCTAGACTTGAACGACAATCAGACAGATCTATACGAAAGGAAGGATGAGAAGAAACGAACCCTTGTTGAAGGAAAGAAGTAGAAATATCTTGTTTGAGGGAAACCTTAAGACCAAAAAAATCCTCTCTCTCTCTCTCTCTCTCTCTCTCTCTCTCTCCTCTCTCTCTCGTCTCTCTCTATCTCTCTCTCTCTCTCTCTCTCTCTCTCTCTCTCTCTCTATATATATATATATATATATATATATATCTATATATATATATATATATAATATATATATATCTTCTATTCTATCTGTCTATCTACATTTATTACCCTTTTGACTGAATATTTTTAAAGCTCATCTCTTGAGCAATCTTGCGCGGCATCCTCAGAGAAGGAGGATTTTTCGAAAATCTTTTTCTAAATAGAAGACGATAGCTCCAAGGAATACTTCTAGTCCAGTAAAGATATGGTTTGACCCAGGGGAAATTGCAATACTAATAATTAATTATTTTGGTGTCCTTTATGCAATAGAAACAACATATTAAAAATCTAATTTCATATAATTGGTGGAACATAATTTTATGAGGGAGCAAAAATGTAACGGCAAACCTTTAAGGAAAAACCCCGAATTTAGATATCTTTGGCAATTTCCATGGGATTTCTACAAATTTTCCTTTTATACCCGGGTTTTGGGTGTTGCTCTTTCCAATGAAATAGAGCACTTTATGATAGCGCTGCTCCTTATACCCTAAACCAATTTACCCCCACTCCAACCCCCACAAAAAGTTCACCAAAATAAGCTCCTCTAGGCATACGATTTATTTATTTTTTTTTTTTTTGCTTGAAGCCCATGTATTATAGCATTATGTCTTCATTAAATTACCATGAAAGACAAAATATAGAATAGCAAATGTTTCTTCTGCTTGTATAAACAAACTACAAAGACTTGATATAATCAATTACTATAGTTTCATCACTTGCGTCAAATTAAATCTAATCAGTGTCCGATTCTTCATCCTGTTCATCTCCTAATTTATTTGAACAGTTTTCCCTGCATTGTGAGCACGACATGGAGCAGTGAAGACCTTGACGACGGCACTTGCATCTTAATGTGCTGCAGTTAGTCTTACACTGACATCTGATAAGTTCTAGAAGCAATTTGGGAACAATGTCATTTGCAGACTGAATTGGAACAAGTCTTCCATCACTCACAAACCTTCCAGTCCCAGTCCTCGGGATTAAGGGAGCTGCTCTTCCACTTTTGGACCTGGTGGTACACTCTGAGGCTGTGAAACGTTGCAGCTGTCCATGTTGGTGGGAGCTTCTGAGGGTGAACAGAAGTCTTGCTTTGTGCGATAAGCGTAAAAAAATTGATTAATCTAGGAGCTTTCAAAGTACCATCTCCATTCCCCTTAAAGACAAACCAAAGCCTTTTCGCCGACTTGTACACGCGCTCAATCAACTGGTGGCAGAGTTTCATAATTTTTCGTTCACCTGCCTGACGCATGAATTATGCCTTATTTATCTATTTTTCTTTTCAAATATAGAAGAAATCTTATGTAATGACCTTAAAAACAGTCACTAATATCTTTAGGACATCATGTTATGTTATTGTGTAAAATTGTTTTCCATATAGCAAAATTAACATGAACGAAACGAAGTGATAAAAAACGTCATTTCACATCAACTGATATACCTTGCGAAATAGATAAGAGACACCTATCACTAATAGTATCGCATAAACATAGTCCTTACATTATCATTTCAATATTATGTTGAAGGTAGTTGAACGATTCCATTTGTTAAATTTTACAGAAAACATTGGAAACTCACAAATGCTATCAAAAAAAAAAGACAAAAAAAATGATAACCAACAGTGTGAACCATGCAACCCTACTTTATTGCTTTTGATGTCGTTATGGGGGCGGGAATCTAATGTCAATGTGTCGTTTATCGGTCTAAGAAACTTCCCTCACTGAGCGAGAGACAATTATTGCACTGCCTTCGGTGCAAGTTCCTGTTGGACAGATATCAAGAAAGCTTAATATACCGGAGAGAATCATACAAAGAGATGAATCATATTGTTTAGAGAACGGCAAAGTTTAAAACATGGGCCTAGAGGTGGAACTCCTTGAAGCACCACAAGAGAGCAAGGTTCAATTGTGAATTTTGAGTTCCAGCGTCTCGTCACGATATTGCTGAACCAGGAATCATGGAGTCTGATGAATAATTTAGATGGAGAGGAAGAGATTTTTATAAGTACACTTGAAATCTTTGATAGGTGTTTACTGATTAAGTCTAATGAATAAGCAAACTTACCTTTGATGGATGAGAGATTCAGTTAGGTTTACTCTTTTTGTTTTGTTTTTATCGGTTTCCAGTGAATACCACTGATAGGGAGGGAAACAGATTCAATGATGCATGCATTTTTTTCCGCAAAACCTAAAGAATATATTTTATTAACATCGGCCTAATCCCTCCATCACTCGTATACGACACCTCCGCTGCCCTCCAGATCTCAGGCGGCTCGATCCGACTTCTTGCTACGAACTCCATCATGTGAAAACAGCACTAATAATAACGGTTATTTTAAAATTCCCCTCACCGACAACAGAAGCCTTAAAATGCATGTTTATAAAATATTTTCTTCAAAGACATTTCATCTTTCATTCCCCAAAATATTTGCATACAATCGTGTTACACCCTGTATGATTGTTGTAGCTGTCAAAGAGCAACCCCTGGCTAAAGCAGTAGGTTTTTATTAAAAAAAAAAAATAACATCTGAAATAGACTTAAACGAGAGTAGAGGAAAAGACCTCATATAGACTCCACTTTTCTAATCACCCCCCCTTCCCCCTCCCCCTCCCCCATTTCAACCCCCCACCACCGATCCCAAATTGACTCCACTTTTCTACCCGCGTGACATCACGTAACTCTACGGTAATAAAACCATCATTTCAACCCACGCACCCCAAATTAACTCCACTTTCCTACACCCCCCGTGATGTCATGTAACTCTACGGGAATAAAACCACCATTTCATCCCCCCGACCCCAAATTGACTCCACTTTTCTACCCCGTGTGACGTCACGTAACCCAACGGGAATATAGCCACCATTTCAACCCCCGACCCCAAATTGACCCCACTATCGTACCCCCCATGACGTCACATAACTCTTCAGGAATAAAACCACCATTTCATCCCCCCGACCCCAAATTGACTCCCCTTTTCTAGCCCCGTGACGTCACGTAACTCTACGGGAATAAAACCATCATTTCATTCCCCCAAACCCAAATTGGCTCCACTTTCCTACCCCCTGTGACGTCACGTAACTCTTCGGGAATAAAACCACCATTTCAACCCCCGACCCCAAATTGACTCCACTTTCCTACCCCCTGTGACGTCACATAACCCTACGGGAATAAAACCATCCTTTCAACCCCCGACCCCAAATTGACCCCACTTTCCTACCCCCTGTGACGTCACGTAACCCTACGGGAATAAAACCATCCTTTCAACCCCCGACCCCAAATTGACTCCACTTTCCTACCCCCTGTGACGTCACATAACCCTACGGGAATAAAACCATCATTTCATCCCCCGACCCCAAATTGACTCCACTTTCCTACCCCCTGTGACGTCACGTAACCCTACAGGAATAAAACCATCCTTTCAACCCCCGACCCCAAATTGACTCCACTTTCCTACCCCCTGTGACGTCACGTAACTCTTCGGGAATAAAAACACCATTTCAAGCCCCGACCCCTAAATTGACTCCACTTTTCTACCCCCTTGACGTCACGTAACCCTACGGGAATAAAACCATCCTTTCAACCCCTGACCCCAAATTGACTCCACTTTCCTACCCCCGTGATGCCACGTAACTCTACAGGAATAGAACCATCCTTTCAACCACCAACCCCAAATTGACTCCACTTTTCTAACCCCCGTGACGTCACGTAACTCTACGGGAATATTATATATGCGCATCCAGAATATAGCCTCTATCGACTTCTCTCCCTCTCTCTCTCTCTCTCTCCTCTCTCTCTCTCTCTCTCTCTCTCAGCCGTTACATTTTGTCCCTACCTCTCTCTCTCTCTCAGCCGTTACATTTTGTTTATATTTACACAGCTGCTTAGATACTTGGAATATCATGATAAAAGGATACTTGGCGGCTGATTTCAACCTCACGTGAGACATACATTTATCAATTTGATATCTTCCCCAATAACCAACAGGGATGATGTTACCCGATGATGAATCACGCAAACACACACACACACGAGCTAACTCCACACTCAATCTTAATCTCCATTCTTACCACGCCAAAGTATACCCAAGGACAGAGGCACACATTTCAATTTTGTTTATCTATAAGTATAATATCGAGTTTGAAAGAGGTTAAATGAAAAATCAAATGACGGACAGAATTGTTATTTTATATTTGTAACCAATGCTAAATACAAGGAAATGAATTAATATTCCATATAAATACATACAGTTGGAAAAAACATTACACACACATCAAAAACAATACTTCATCGAATCACGGCCACATCACAATCCTAGTATATCCCACATACGTCTTCCCCAACGCCTTCCCGACCATGTATGAAAGACGACGTTTCATCTAATACCTCAAAGCTTTTAAATTTAGCTAACAAGTTTTTCATATATAAATCTTCCACGCAACTTTTCTCCAACAGGGATAAATCCTTTTTCATTATAGCCACGCAACATATTTTACCAATTTTGTTCATTTCATCACTGAATGTAGCTAACACAGGTAAACATTGATTCAACCAAATCATGTTAACCCGCCTGCTTTGACCGATGCCAGCGGGAAAGATAACATATTTGACATAGTCATACGATGATTTAAATAATTCTTCCTTCAATTTCTTGACCAAAGAAAAAAAGTGATTGAACCTCATCTGTTTGCTATCTCTGCCCAAACGATTGTCGTGATCTTCATCTTTGGAATAAGCCACGCTCATTTGCGCATATTCATTACCTTCAATGGGGGCGCCAATACCGTATTGGGTTAATAAGGTAGCTATGGTAGGTAGAACAACTTCTTCGTCGCATTCCTAAGATGTGATATTTTCAGGTCTTTTCACAATGGCGGACCCTTCAATACCCCTATCACGAAGTGCGAGAATATAAAAAACCTGCCAACTCGGCATACAGAAAAGCTCGAATGATGTCTGCCACCACACCGTAATTCCTGCAGGTGACACAATTAGTGGCCACTACTAAACATGTATTCCTCTTCCTGAACTTATTTTCGGACAAGTTCCCGAAAACTAACTTGCACGAGGAGGTTGATGAAGCCATGGCGAGAGTTCCCGTCTTGATGTGACAATCCTTCAAGAGCTAATGACCTACGAAAACCCTGCAACCCGAGCTCCCTGTATCACAAACACTGATTGCAAACTAGTTGTGATGAACCATCAAACCTCCCTCACTCCCAGCCATGATTCACACTTACACTAATAAACAAGCCTTATCATATCCTCACGCCAAAGGACATCCACCAATTCACACTCACACGAATAAACAACCCTTATCATTTCCTCACGCCAAAGGTCATACACACACACACACACACACATATGACTCATATATAAATCTTCCACGCATCTTTCCTCCAACAGGGATAAATTCTATCGCTACGAAAATCCCGCACGGCGTGAACTTCATCTTTGGAATACAATACTTCATTGAAACACCGTATGTCACACTTGATTATTACTTCCCAACTGAACACCATAAATACAACCGACAAGGGAAAATTGATGTTATTCCTTACCCAAAGTGTATAAGAGTAAGTGCAGCTGGCCGACCCTCCGTCCCTACAAGTATTTCTCTTGACCAGAACGTCATTTCCCTCCGTCACTATTCAGTAAGTAGCATATAAAACACTTTCCATTTAATTGAACATATAGTAAATATTAAAAACAGCAAAAAGATTCATCTGTATACAGAATAGATATTCATATAAAATAATGTACCCGTTGAAAGAAGCGGAATATATAAAACAGTCATTATTTCTCCCTTTCAGATATGGGAAATAACTCTAGTAGTGAACTGTCAGCCGACGATGTAGCCACTCAAGTCAGACACCATTACTATTATGGTGTTGGAGCCCCAAACTCATTTATTAGGAAGGTGAAAACGGGTCATGACCATGAAGCAGGAGAAGAAGAAGAAGTAGCAGGAGATGCAACAACTCCCACTGGCAGCCCACAACAGTGCAACCCCCGACCAACTTCGCCACCACCCACTACTGAAAGAAACGAGCAACCCGGTGAAGGTATGTAAAACCGATGTGTTATATATTTATTTAATAACAGTTCCTGATTCCATAGAAACACGCACTCTTTTTCTCTGTTTCCCGGTTTTTGCTTTCAAATGTATTGTGGGCATAGTAAAAAACACGCATATAATTATTCACAAGGATTTATTGACCACCTAACGACAGTTTACAAATTCAATACACTAATCGCCGTCAGACCGCCTCAGCACGCATCCCAATATAACCTGAATATTCTGAAGAGTGTTTAAGAGGAAACGACTAAGACGTCTTAGCAGTTTATCACCAACGTTCACGGGTGAATGATTCTCACAGCTCATCCTGAAATAAGTAAAAAAAAGTTATGTGATTCAAGGTGTATGATACATATATAGAATATATCCTTAATAGAATGTAAATAAGGTAATACAAAAATCAAAGAAATATATGCATTTACCTTAGTTGTTTAAGATGCGGAGACATTCCTTGTACGTAATAGCACGTTTGACCCCCGACCTCCAATGTGAACATTTAAACTTTTTCAAATATTTTAAATAATATCCCGGTATCCATTTATCATTACCTCTCAAACGAGTGAATGAGAATACATTTTGTATTAAGGATAATTCTGTTTTCACACCTCGGTGACTCACGCAATGAACAAAAAAACTAACGTAAAGACCGCACTTGTACGATTTATCGGGTTGTATTTGTTTTATTAGTCGACAGAGGCTATATTCGGGATGCGCATATATAAATTTAGAGAAGTCATTTGAATAAACTGTTGGATTTATATCGTAACTATCAAAAAAAGAAAATTATATTTCTAGGTGATTCTTCCTCGTAAAAACATACCTAATAACCAACAATATTAATATCAGTAGACGAAGATAATGTATTAGATATAAAAACTAAAGGTTTAATTCTATTTTCTGGTAATGTCAATAATCTTACTTCATCTGAAGTGAACACATAAATATTTAACCCGGTCACCGAGTGAACCTTTTAAACTTATTTCAATTTCTTTTGTATCCATTCCATTTAACCTCTAACATCACACTGAATAACCCTATCTGCATCCACCGTTAAAATACCCTTGGTATCCCCAAAAAGTAAAATAATGCAAGGGTTAGGCGTAGCCGTACCCAGCCTGATCGATATTCGCAGGTTTGCCGAAATTTCCACTGGCATGGAATCTTCAACATCTTCCACCACAAAATTAAAGCAGTAAATAGCTCTACCATTTTTAAAACTATCATAAATGATCAGATTATCACAACCACCCCTTATACTTTTCTGCGTCTCGTGATATAATTGCATGATGGTATTAGGGAGACTACATTGAATATTATGTACAGTATTCCCATCAACGGTAATATGTATATTATTTAAATCGAAAGATTGAAAATATAGACTATTGGCTGCGTAATCACCTGAAAATGTTTCCATATCAATCATGGTCAACGTGATTTTTTCAGGTATACAATTGTTAAAAGGCTGATCAATTAAAATCGAATTTTCATTTTGCCCAATAACGTATGTCTTGTATAAAGTCTTATCAAATATATATTGCATAGGATTAACTGCTATCGCCTCAATTATAGCCGACATTGTGTTATAATGTGGAATAACTCTATCGATCCATAATTTAGCCTTTTCTACATTCAACACATTTAAATGTCCGTCTGTGTGGGCGCCCATAACCCAGTTATTATTCGCTAATTCGAGTCTGTCTAAGTCTCAAGTCAATCGAATCCAATAAATACATGTCTATATTCGCTATATCCAAAAGAAGTGGAAAATATGTATGCACGCCCCTCGTTTTAATGTCACCCATAACTTTCGTCTCCCACCTGCTGGTTTGACCGAAGGTATTGGCAGTTAATTGCCAAGTTACCCCGTGTGTTACATGATAGTCATTGTATAAAAATCCCGCCCGACCGGTGGTAGGTAATGCCGAGTGTTTTATCATTTTCAACATTTTGATATGTGATTGATAGTTAAATACCGGACAGGATTCTACCAACTTTTCATTCAAGAAAACAGAAGCGGATTTAAATAATGTATTACTTATACCATTAACGACAGACACGTGGACACCATCCACTAATTGCGTGCCTTCCCTATCTTTTGTGATATATAATTCTAAAGCTATACTTGACAAATCTAAGAAAGAACTATCCACCCCATTAACACGAAATTCTATATATTTATCAGATAGAACTTGATTTATGGAAATATTGCAAAGTGTAAAATCCAGTCTTTTCTTTGAATTAATTGAAGTTTCAATAATTCTCTGTCTATCAACATTCGGGAACAGTTCTGATATACCTGCAATATACAATGAAACCGGAACTTGATTACCAGTTCCGGGCATGTTAGGAACTACGCTAGCCATGTTTTGCGTTTATATAATTTTAGATGAAGGGTAGAACGAGTGCGTACCCGCCGAATGTCAATTGATGAATGAGTTACAAAAGATCGTACACGTCCTTATTATATTTACTCCTAGATTTAACTCGTGTGCCCTTCCTCTTCCTCCGTTTTTTCTTTCCTCCCACACTCGACCGTCTAACTAATCGTTTCACTGTTTTCTTCCGTCTCGTTCTCCTTCTCCTTCCAGTACCGCTTAAAATTCGTTGTCCAGTAGTTTTGAGGGCCCTTATACCATTTCGTTTTATGGATTCTTTTAAAGGTAAACCGCCATTTACCATATCAGATAACACAGATCTACCGAATTCATTAACTGAAGGTTTCGCAGCATTAAATAAAAAAGGAAGCACTTTACGCGGAATACCACTTATGGTTGAAAAAATGCCACTTCCCCTCCTGCAGCCGAGATAGAAAACAGAAATATCCTCAAACCCCGCCCCTCTTCTTAATAAAGGGTATGATAAAAATAGTTTTTTAAATTCAGCCTCTGAAGGAGGCGCGTATAACACTCTCATTTTACTGTTTATACTATTCCCAAACAATTTAAGTGGAGCTTGATAAGCAAGTTCTAGTTGACTTGAGGGTGTTACGATCACGAATAAGGAATGCCAAGGGTGAACATCGAATTATATACATACCTATTCATCTAATTTTCCTCTAGGTTTTATACGGAGCAGGCAAGTAACACTCGAGTCTTTAGTGAAATGTAAAAGGTGTCCATTTTGATCCGTGATCAGAACAGAAATCTGATCCAAGATGTTCGTGTTCAACAGTTTGTTGACTGTATTATGTATTCCTTTTCCTCTACCACTTGCTAAAGTAAAACAGTACAATATATTTTACTAGTCTCCCGCCAAAAATCGTCGGTTGAACTATATCCGTATACACATATATATAATCTACCCCACAATTATCAGGTAGAGAATCAAGGGAAACGTGTTCATTCAATTCACGCCCGCCATATATTTCATAACCGGTATTAATATGAAAACCTAATAATTTTGCGTCTTTTCCGCTAAATTTGACGTATATACTTTTAACATCCCCTGTTCTCAGTTTCTCTCTCTTGATACATGGTATAGTAATTCTCCTTAAATCTTCATCCCAATGAAATATACCGTTACTATTAAGATAATCTATGAAATTATCACCGTAATAAACTTTCAAATAATCATACACGTCCTTATTAAGAGCTCTCACGAGTCTCTTCATATCCCCCGCTAACATTGCTATTCTCGGTCTATACAAATATGTATGCCTATCACGTTTATGACGCTCTGTAATAAATTCGAGAGTGAATAAATCATCTTTGGATAAAATAGTGTAATAACTCCCCGGGAATATGATTGAAGCTAAACCTACTTCATATTCAACTCCATTAGGTAATAATATAAGTGTAGGTAATCTATTGGCAAATTTCGAAGGTGTATTTTTGGTATACGTGTCTAAACACCCAGGACTGCTAAAATATATGGTGTATTCACCAGCCATGTCGGTCAAATACTATGACCGGTATATGTCACGTATGGTATTTATAAAAAAAGTGTGATAGCATTTTATCTAGGTCTTATATGCAGACTGCATGATACAACCCCATTTTCAGTAAACATTATTTGTTCACCGTTCTGATCCGAGACATCGATGGTAATGTAATCCACCACGTCAATGGTATTTAAAGGTTTATAAATGGCATTATGCGGACCTTTACCACATGCACATCCTAACGTGAAACAGTCTAAGAGATTAACCATTTTATCACCCAAGATGGTAGGTTGAACGATACCCGAATACAGGTAAACGTATTCAACGCCTTGATGGAATATATTTCTACCGCCATGAGGTCTCAACGCACCCGAACTGTATATTAAATACCTGACTTTTTCATTGAAACCGAACATATTAGCTACTTTAGCACTGAGTTTAATCGTAATTGAATCAATCATAACTTTGGCCGCTCCTGCATCGATATGTGGAATGCTCATTCTCTTCGTGTAATCATTCCATGAGAATAAACCTGCGGATAGCTCTGCGAATATGCTCACCGTAAAATTCAGATAATTGTTCAATAATTTCCGTATTAAACGCTCTAGTCATGACATTCATATCACCACCCAACAAACCCGAAATGGACTTATAAATATAAGTATAAACGTGTTTCCCATCTGACTCGTTATAGATCGCGTTAAATTGAATAGTAAAATCAACATCTCCTGGTTTAATAGCGTAATATAATTTCGGGAGAATGACTCCCACTAGCCCCACTTCATATTCCACTCCTTTCAGTAATGATATAGGGGCGGCTAACCAATTGGTAAATTTACACGCCCGATTTTCTGGAAATGTACCTATACATGCATTGCTATTCACGTATATGATGTGATCGCTACACATGTTGAATGTAGACTGTATGACTAACAATGGGCATCGGGTTTATAATATATGTACATAAAAAAACCTCCACGTTCATGTTATGTCACGCCATATTCATGAATTTGTTATCTCACAGGTTGCCACGTCATTAAAGAATATGTCCAAGCCTCTAGCCGCCATGATGAATCATCCTCACCATATGACATCGCCCTGGTCTTGAAAGAGGCGGGGGCTCATCATGATTTTGAAATTCTGAAACGCGAGGGTAGTAAATTTTACTCGGCCAGATCGGGCAATCTGAGATTCGTGGATAGCAACAACGTGATTAGAGGGACCCTTTCTAGTTTTGCCACGAGTCATATCAAACAGAAAGGTTCCCTCGAAATCGCACGTCAGTTGTTAACCCAGTATTCTCAGGATTGTCTTGATTTAGTTTTGGGTACGGGTAAACAGTACTACCCTTATGATCATGTGACGGGTTTCAATATCCTGCGAAAGCCCGGCATCCCTTCTCGAGAGTGTTTCGATTTGGAACTTACGGGAGAAACCCTTTCCAGTGAGGGCTATGCACACGAAGTCAAGGTTTGGAACGCCGCTAATTGCACCAATCTTCTAGATTACACCATTTTGTATTTGTTAATGGATGTGGGATTATTAGCCGACGTTTATTTAGCTAGGAGGAAGGCCGCCATAGCGCAATTCGGACTAGACCCCGCCCGTTACCTCACTCCTACCTCTCTCTCACTCGATGCTTTCCTATATTCCTCTTAAATTCATCTCCCCCTCATTTCGAATGGTGAACTCTATCGATTAATTTGTAAAAACATCTGCGGCGGTTTTTGTAGTCTAATTCGAAGGCAATGTGTAGCTAATATTATCCAGAGTTAACTCCCAGTTTTAGGGTGGGTGATCCTCAACCGTATATATTATATGTTGATTTCACCAGTTTGTATCCCACAGTTATGAGTAAATACAAAATGCCCTTGGGTGAAATAACTGAACTTTCCCCAGCCGAATTAGAAAGTTTTGTCGCTAGCGACATTACCGCCATTGATTCACAGGGTGAATACGGTTATTTCATCCTGCTTGATACCAAACCAGTTAGACGGGATGTTGCTCTACAGACGGATGATCTCCCTCTCGCCATTCATCACATGAATGTGACTCACCAGGATCTATCGCCCTATAGTAAAAACCTAATGAATAAGTTCAAGGTGAAGCTACCCAAGAAAAAAAATGTTAAGTTGACGGGTACGCATTTACCCATGCATAATCACTTGATCTGTCTTTCCTTATTACAAACGTTGATAAGACTCGGTCTCAAAGTTGATGTAATAAGGAAAGTGTACAAATTCAAACAGAATTTTTATTTGAGGGAATATATTCTGGAGAATGCCGAAAGGCATGCTAAAGATACGGACGTGAGGAACACCGTCAAAATCATAATGAATGGTCTTTTTGGTGTCACTATTAAAAATTCATTAAATTATTCTACCCGAACTGTTGTCACCACCGGTGAAGCCTCTCTCCTCAGGAATGTGTCCAAACACACATACAAGTCTTTGGGAAAACTGGGTAACGACAGGTACATTGTGAACCATTGCAAAGAGTCTGTTATGGCTGAATCCCCGATTTATATCGGTTTCAGTATGCTAGACATGGCGAAGGATATGATGATGTATCGGTCTATTACGACGTTCTTCGAAAGCAGTATGGACACAGAGTTCAGCTCCTTTATACCGACACTGACAGCTTAATCTTTTCCCTGATGACTGATATCCTCAATCGGGAACTGAAGGGTGTGCTCAAACCCTACATGGATTTGAGTAATTTCCCCAAAACTCACAAATTGTATGATGAGTCACGTAAGGGGGAACTCGGGTTAGTCAAGGTTGAAACGGGGACTGAACTCATGAGGGAATTTATCGGCGTTAAACCTAAAGTTTATTCGTATCTGATGGAAACTAGTCGTAGTAACACCTTGAAAGGTGTACAAAGGTGCCGGCAAAAGACCATTCCACATGACCAGTATCGAGCTGTAATCGAAAAGAATGAGATTACTTATACTCGTGTGCACAATTTGCAAAGAGTAGGAGGCACGATGTGTCATACGAGCCAGCGAAAGGTATCTCTCTGTCCTTTAGAGGACAAGAGATATTATGTGACACCTTATAAATCGTTGGCGTATGGACATCCAGACATTGGGGCGAAGGAGGGTATGGTGGAGGAGGGGGAGGGGGAGGAGGAGGAGCTAGAGAGGGCAGTGTTGGCGCCAGTAGTAGCGGCAATCTCTCCAATTTTAAATATTCCCGCTCCTAGCACCTCGAGAATTCCTACTCCTCCTATTCCTCCGACCCTACATCCATCACATCATTTCCCACGGGTGAAAAGATGTTCAAAACGTCGAAGAGAGAATAGTAAAATATACAATGTTAATTCCTCTCTCTCTTCGACGTCTTTGACTTCTCCTCGACGGGAAATGGTTTCACCCCCTCCTCCAGTTAAACGGAGGCGTATCACACCTTGACCGGGTGTCATAGTCTGTATAGTCTACAATATATTTTATCCTATGTTCATGTCTTTTAATATATTATATTGTATATAATGTATTTTTATTATATATTTATATACACAGTTGGTTTTTTTATATTTTTAAATTATTATAATGTATTTTTTATTATAGATTGCATTTTTACTGTACGTTGTAATTTTATATTGTAGGAAAAAACCTGTTTATATTTCATTATGAAAATTAAACAAATATTATTGTCGTCTACTTCTATTCACCCTAATTATTATTAAGGCTTGTATATAAAAGTACACAACTATAGTCGTGAACGTGCTAACATCATGGCCGTGACAGGTCCCTTCCCTGGGCAGTTGTTAGACCCGTTCGCTAATCCCGATCGTATTATCATCGCGGGGTTTAGTAACAGTGGCAAGTCCGTCCTATGTCAAAAAATCATTGAACTCTATGAAACACCTTTCCTATACATTTTATATTGTGGGGTATCTGAACACCCCCTCGAAACGCATCCCTCAATAGGTCCCAAATTTAAAGTATCCAAAGAAATTTTAAATCCCTTTGATTACGCTGAAAAGTGGGAGACAGAGGTTAATAAAGGTCTATTATTCATACTCGACAATTGCTTCCTCGAGGCTAGTGATAATAAATTTGTCACTAACGCCTTCACAGCGGGACGTCATTCATCTATTTCAGTTATATTCATAACGCAGAATATGTTTCATTCGGGCAAGTTTAGTAGAAGTATAAGCCTGAATTGTTCACATTATATTCTAATGAAAAATCGTGATTTTAGTCAAATTGAAACTTTAGGTCGGCAGTTATTCGGCCGTCAAAAAGTTTCAGCCTTTTCGAACATATATAAAAAGGCCCTATCACATAACCGCTACGGTTATTTGTTAGTAGACTTCGCTCCGTCAACACCTGAACTGTTACAGCTCTGAACTAATATTCTGGGTGAAACGCAATATCAAATAGCTTACCAATATGGATAAAGAACGGATAAAACTGCTAAAAACTTTGTGCAAAGATGCACAGGGTGTGGGTAGTTTCAACGGGGTGGACTCTTTATTCAGAGTAGCGAAAAATCTGTATAGCCAAATTATGTGTGAAAATGTTAAAGAATTCTTACGCAGGCAAAAGTCTTACACACTGCATAAAGTCACTCGGAAAAAAATCCCCAGAAGGAAAATCATGTCGCCCAAACCACAAGTAATAGCGAGCACCAATTTAGCTGATATGTCCAAATTAGCTCGGTATAATAATGGGTTTAAATATTTGCTGGTCTTTATTGACGTGTTTTCCAGATATCTACAAATTGTTCCCTTGAAAAAGAAGGATGGTGTTACTATGCGTCGCGTTTTGAAGAAGGTTATCGAATCTACCGAATTTTCGGGAATTTCACGTTTGAATAGTGATGAGGGTAGGGAATATTATACCAAACACGTCAGAGAATATCTACATAGTAAAAATATAAAATTATATAGCGTTTATTCGAGAGAAATCAAATCCTCAATAGCTGAAAGTCATAAGGACTATTAAGAGTTGGATATATAGATATCTAACACATAAGAATACCTTAAAATACATTAACGTCTTGCGTGACATTGTTCAGAGTTATAACCATCCCCATAGAAGTTTGGGTCGCACCCCGCAAGAGGTTCACGCATTAACGGCTAGAGATGACATTGAACGTCAATTCTCGAGTATGTATAAAAAGGCTGTTTTCGTTAATCCTCCCGCCATTTTGCTCTTGAATGTTGGGGACGTTGTACGTATTGCCGATGAGCGTCGGAACGCAATTTTTAGGAGGGGATATACAATTCAAAATACTCTGGAAATTCTTAAAATCCGAAAAGTGGATACATCGCAAAATCCAGTCATATACTTCTTGGAAGATTTAGCGGGTGAGGAAATAAAGGGCGTATTTTATCGTGAAGAATTAATTCCCACAAATCTACCAGAAACGTATATCACTATTCTGGGAAGGAGGAGGAAAAATAATAAAACCCAATATTACGTTCATTGGAAAGGTTATCCGAGTCAATTGAATTCCTGGGTTGATGAATCTCAAATTGTGCGGATATGAACCGTAAGCAACCTTTAATACGTAAAAATAAAAACTTTATTTTATTCCTCTCTGGTTTATCACCCAGTGAAAGAAGTAGTCATTCCCATCTTAAACGGTGGTTTGGTGTCTACTCTCTCGGAAATTTTTTGAAATTTTCTTTGTGGTAATCTAACTCAAGATAAGAAGTTTATTAAACACTTAAGAAATTGTAGACGAGAAATTCATCTTGTGTCCTTGAAAACAACGTCCATATCTAAGAGGAAAAATATACTGAAAAGTCGTAAAGGGGGGACTATTTTATCGGGGTTATTGCCTATTGCTGCGAGTTTGGTAGGAAGTCTATTTAATTGAAAATGAAGGAGTTTTACGTTATCCCTTCCATTAGCTACGAGAGGTTAATGAATAGAAAAGATGTTTGTGATGGTGATATTAATAACCTGGAGGGTACTGGCAAGTTGGATACGGCAGCTGTTATTAGTAGCAGACACGTCCCCCTTAATATCCAAAAATCGCCTATGCCAGCTATATCGCTCACGGGACCTCCTCCTCCTCCTCTTCCTCCTCCTCCTCCTCCTCCTCCTCCTCCTCCTCCTCCTATAAAAAGTTTAGGTGCAGTGACTGGAGGGGAGGAGATAAACGTCCCGATTACGTTGAAAATAATTAAAGGGGACATGACTCGCAAAAAAAGCAATCCCGATTTAACAGGCATTATTCCAATATTTTTTAAAGAACCTCAAAAGTCATATGTTACAGCTTTTGTTAAGCACTTACAAGATTCTAACACGGTTGAATGGAATGAAGAAGAAGACTTAACTCATCCACTCGCAGGTTATAATATTTTAGATATAGCTCAAGCATTTCAAGGGAATAAAAAAACCCAGGTTGATAATATTTCCAATTATCACTACTTCATTGAAATGGCTGGGGTTAAAGATTGGATGTTAAGGAATATAGCCATTAAAAAACAAATCGAAACGTGGCGAAATATGGTGAAAATGGGAGGCAGAGGAGGAGGAGGGGGAGGGGAGGGGGAGGGGGAGGGGGGTGGGGAGGTGAGGGTGGGACATGCGAAAAACCAGATGACGAGTGTGTGGAAGAAAAGAAATATGGTGGATGCATGGGCGGCTTATTAACATTTTAGGAACAATGATACCGGAGCTGTTTAATCATGGGATACTGATTTTGATAAAATGGATACAGGCACATCTTTAATGAGTCATATGGTGGGTATATGACCTTTGGCGTAAGGAAATGATAAGGCTTGTTTATTCGTGTTAGTGTGAATCATGGCTGGGAGTGAGGGAGGTTTGATGGTTCATCACACCTAGTTTGTAATCAGTGTTTGTGATACAGGGAGCTCGGGTTGCAGGGTTTTCGTAGGTCATTAGATCTTGAAGGATTGTCACATCAAGACGTGAACTCTCACCATGGCTTCATCAACCTCCTCGTGCAAGTTAGTTTTCGGGAACTTGTCCGAAAATAAGTTCAGGAAGAGGAATACGTGTTTAGTAGTGGCCACTAATTGTGTCACCTGCAGGAATTACGGTGTGGGGGCAGACGTCATTCGAGCTTATTCGTATGCCGAGTTGGCCGGTTTTTTATATTCTCGCACTGGTGCATCATATGCTTGTCTTCGTGATGGGGTATTGAAGGGTCCGCCATTGTGAAAAGACCTGAAAATATCACATCTTGGGAATGCGACGAAGAAGTTGATCTGTTACGAGATAAGAATCTCGTATTTTATTTCGTATGCGTGAAACCAAAGAGGTAGGCAAACTGATACACACACAATCTCTCTCTCTCTCTCTCTCTCTCTCTCTCTCTCTCTCCCTCTCTCTCTCTCCATTGTAACAGGTCATCAAATGAGAGTCAGAGATATGGAAAAATATAACATTTATTTAACAATGGAAAGATAATTACTCAAGTCTCACAGACTAACTAACTTAGTTAATCCCCCAATATGTAAATATCTTAATCAGTAATTAGTCACACCAATTACCTCTCTTCCATACGGGACCCTCTGTCCCCCTAGGACTCTCGGTTCCCTTGCCAGAATCGTCTGTTACAAAGACACGAGAACACACAATCAAGTATACGCACTTGTAAAGACAAAGTCAATAGACTAAATGAAATATGACATCTATACAAGGTAACAAACAAGCCATCCCTTTGGCTAAAGTAATATAACACTTACCCATCTCCAGCCTGGAAAACCACACTATGTTCACAGAAACTCTTTGGCACGCGCCATCGTGGCTCTGCCTTTCTCTTACAGACCTCTCTGAAAGTTTCCCCATAGATTTGGCTAATGATACCATTATCAACGGAAGAAGCGCACACGTACATATGAATGCACACTTCGTCAATACCCCATGTAACTGGTCGCAGCCAGTTTTTCAAAGGCACTTGAACAAGACCCCATGAGCTGACGAACGTTGACCCGCTTAACTATGAATTTTCATATCACGCCATCCCAGAAATAACTGATCAGCTTTCTCAGGTCGTTGCTTCGGCTCTGTTTCTATGGGAAATCAGCGCATTCCAAAAAGGTCACAGCACATCACATTGGCATATTAAACATATTATTAATTATAACCCCCTTCATCTCACAGATCTACCCGCTATAGCTACCTTATTAACCCAATACGGTATCGGTGTCCCCATTGAAGATAATGAATATGCGCAAAAGAGCGTGGCTTATTCCATAGATGAAGATCACGCCGATTGTTTGGGCAGAGATAGCAAACAGATGAGGTTCAATCACTTTTTTTCTTTGGTCAAGAAATTGAAGGAAGAATTATTTAAATCATCGTATGACTATGTCAAATATGTTATCTTTCCCGCTGGCATCGGTCAAAGCGGGCAGGTTAACACGACTTGGTTGAATCAATATTTACCTGTGTTAGCTACATTCAGTGATGAAATGAACAAAATTGGTAAAATATGTTGCGTGGCTATAATGAAAAAGAATTTATCCCTGTTGGAGGAAAGTTGCGTGGAAGATTTATATATGAAAAACTTGTTAGATAAATTTAAAAGCTTTGAGGTATTAGATGAAATGTCGTCTTTGATACACGGTCGGGAAGGTGTTGGGGAAGACGTATGTGGGATATACTAGGGTTGTGAGGTGGCCGTGTGTTTCAATGAAGTATTGTTTTTGACGTGTTTGTACAGTTTTTTTCAATTGTATGTATTTGTATGGAATATTAATTCATTCCCCTGTATTTACCATTGGTTACAAATATAAAATAACAATTCTGTCTGTCATTTGATTTTTCATTTAACCTCTTTCAAACTCGATATTATACTTATAAATAAACAAAATTGAAATGTGTGCCTCTGTCCTTAAGTATACTTTGGCGTGGGAGGAATGGAGATTAAGACTAATAAATATATGTCTCACGTGAGTGTGGAGTCAGCTCGTGTGTGTGTGTGTGTGTGCGTGATTCATCATCGGGTAACGTCATCCCTGTCGGTTATTGGGGGAGATATCAAATTGATAAATATATGTCTCACGTGAGGTTGAAATCAGCCGCCAAATATCCTTTTATCATGATACTCCGAGTATCTAAGCAGTTTTGTAAATATAAACAAAATGTAACGGCTGAGTGAGAGAGAGAGAGAGGTAGGGACAAAATGTAACAGCTGACAGAGAGAAAGAGAAGTCGATAGAGGCTATATTCTGGATGCGCATATATAATATTCCCATAGGGTTACATGACATTACGGGGGGTAGAAAAGTGGAGTCAATTTGGGGGTGGGGGTTGAAAGGGTGGTTTTATTCCAGTAGAGTTATGTGACGTTACGGGGGTAGAAAAGTGGAGTCAGTTTGGGGTCGGGGGTTGAAAGGATGGTTTTATTCCGTAAGGTTACGTGACGTCACGGTGGGTAGGAAAGTGGAGTCAATTTGGGGTCGGGGGATGAAATGATGGTTTTATTCCTGTAGAGTTATGTGACGTCACGGGGGGCTAGGGAAGTGGAGTCAATTTGGGGTTGGGGGTTGAAATGATGGTTTTATTCACGTAGAGTTATGTGACGTCACAGGGGCAGAAAAGTGGAGTCAATTTGGGGTTGGGGGGAATAAAATGGTGGTTTTATTCCCGAAGAGTTAGGTGATGTCACAGGGGGTAGGAAAGTGGAGTCAATTTGGGGTCGGGGGTTGAAATGGTGGTTTTATTCCCATAGGGTTACGTGACATTACAGGTGGTAGAAAAGTGGAGTCAATTTGGGTTTGGGGGGATGAAATGGTGGTTTTATTCCCGTAGAGTTACGTAATGTCATGGGGGGTGGTTAGGAAAGTGGAGTCAATTTGGGGTCCGTGGGTTGAAATGATGGTTTTATTCCAGTAGAGTTACGTGACGTCACGGGGGTAGAAAAGTGGAGTCAATTTGGGGTCGGTGGTGGGGGGTTGAAATGATAGTTTTATTCCCGTAGAGTTACATGACGTCACAGGTGGCCACGCCCCCACCCCTTTTGACCTCATGGATTTGCATGAGCTCATCAATAATGTGGAGTCGATTTGGGATCAAGGGTGGCCACACCCCCTTTTGCACCTCATCTATGTATATCAGCTTATAAGACAAGTGGAGTCGATTTGGGGTCAGGGGCCCCACGCCCCCTTTTGCACATCATCTACGTATATGAGCTAATAAGACAAGTGGAGTCGATTTGGGGTCGGGGTGACCACGCCCCCCTAGAATAGTGGAGTCTATATGGGGTCAGGGTGGCCACGCCCCCTTTTGGGGGTTTGGGGGGCTGCCCCCCCTTTTGGGGGCTTTGGGGGGTTCCCCCACCCCTTTTTAGGCCTCACGTACATACATGTGCTTATCAGGAAGGGGGGAGGGGGGGAGGGGGGTGATTAGAAAAGTGGAGTCTATATGGGGTCTTTTCCTCTACTAACGAGAACGTCACCTTTCATATTTCTTATCCTTTCAGCTACTTATAATATGCTTATGGTAGTATGTCTTGCCATACATGTGAAACTAATTTTAATTCATTTCTATTCAGAAGAAATTAATAGCTACTGAAAGATCAAACTAAGAAAGCTTGTATGAAAGTAAGCCTTTCTTAATGTATTCGCCAGTTATGACTCCCACAACTTTCCAACGTGTCCAAATGAAACAGGATGATGTGCAAGGAATTCGATAAAAAATAAAAGACTGAACTATATTCGCTTGATTTTTTTTAAATATTGCTTATTGACTTTGAATAGTTAGGTCTGAGTAAATTATGTTAAGCAATTATGAAAAGGATAAGAAAAAAGGAGAACATGACCAATAAAAAAAGAATAACGGGAATAATCAAATAAAGCAGATTAATATAGTTATTGTCGATTTAAATATTCATTCACATTACGATCCGAGAGAGTATACTGCTGAAAATAGACCTAGGTTAATCATGTTCATATGTGAAAATCTAGTCAAATTTAGGCCCACTAAATGTGTCATGCAAATTATTTTATTGATCAAAGGACAAAACTAGTTTAATTAAACATCACTATTAAAGAATGTTGATGCTTTAATGTATTATCTATCAGCTGTAAGAGACGAAATGACAACACCCCAGTGCAGTACAATACATTGGGTCAAGACTCGAGCAGCAGCAAGGCCAACTTCAAAATGCTTATGATGTCAAGAAGCTACAGTTGAGAATAAAATTATAATTCATGGACCCATCGATATATATTTTCCTTACTTTGCAAAATAATTATCTTTGATACGTTGAATAAGTCTACTCAATTCAAATGTAATTTATTTAAAGTATGGCACCTTTGAAAGGAAATATTTATTGTTAAGTAAATAATCTGGCACCTGCATATGGCAATATTTCAATAACGAACAATTCATTAAGAAACTACACCAAACATTTGTTGGCTGACTGTACAACTGGGTCTTTTGTAGACCATAGCTAGCCTTTCTCACATCCAAGTACGTGCGGCAACTTGATGATGCTCCTTTTGGTTCTGGCATGAAGTACAGATTAGCATCTTTTGCTAGGTAGCAAAGAACTACAATCAAGTCTTTATCATCCCATCAACTACATTAGGAACCTTTTGTGATGTAGCAACAGCTGTTTGGACAATCAACGGATTGGCATCTTGTGCATTATGAACTTCGACTCCATCTGCCTGTAGTTTCTCAGTTAGGAGGTTGATGAATTGCTGCTTATTTTCCTAATTTAATAAGAACTTCTTCTTCGCTTCAAGGACCATCCCCCCCCGTCAAAGTAACATTTCTTCCAAGTCGGCAATTCCCTCTTCTATGTGTTTGATCTTTAGTTGATAGTGTTGTATCTATCAAATACAACTATTGCAGATGAGCTACACTTGTCCATAATGTAGTTGGAGTAGTTCTGTGCAATAGCATTATTTGTTTTGCCAGTGTACCAAGGTATTCTCTGTAGCAAGGTACCTTCATCTAGAACAAATACACAGTTCTTGGGACCGTCATGGCATTTGCTAAATCCCACATCAGTTTAGCCAACTGTGGCTTGTTTGCAGGTAGAATTACAAATGTCTTTTCAAACAGTGCAGGTGGATATCCATAAGTTCATACTCTAGAGCCTCAGGTACTTGTTCAGCTTGTGATCCCACAATCACCAACCTTTGAAAGAGTAACTGAGGATCTATTTTAATGTTTTCCTCATTGCTTAGCTTGAGAGTTGATTATGAATCCATGAGAACTGCCTGAGATTTCTTCTTGAAGGAAAATCCAATAACCTTTCTCATTTTATCTCCTTAAGAATATTATGACCTATTTTTTTTGTATTGTCAACATTTGCAGATGTATTGGCTGTAACACCATTAACTATGTTAACCAGTCCTTCACTTCCTAAGAATGGGCTCTTCAGACACATCCCTTTTGAGACGTGTGTTGTAGGTCTTTGTGTTGCTCACTGGTCACATAATTCACTTTTGTCAGCTGCTGCATCACAAGATTGACTTCAGATATTACATGATTTGACATCACCCACACCAGGCGCTGAACATCGCTCATTCCTCGATCACCTGTAGTTTTCATGCTACGCATCAATATTTGTTCAATTACGAGATCAGATAAGAGTCCAGCTCAGAATTCATCAGACCTGCAGACAACTTGGAGGCCATCTTCAATAAAACGCTTATGAATTTCAGGGTGATTCTTCTTCAAACAATCCATTTTCTGCAGATACACATTCAAGGATTTGACAAAAGGGTGTGGCCAGCAGGAGTGAGAAATTGCATCAATTTCCTCAGCATATAAAAAAAATAACCAATTTCCTGTTCTTTCAGATGGTAATAGACTCTGGACAAGATCCACCTCCATATATTGTAGCTACATCTGTGCAGTTCGGTCACCCTTCAGTTCTAGTTTTTCCTTTTGCAGGCATTCAACTATCAATTTTTGACACTTGGACTCCTCCAGCTCCACTGCAGTTCCTGATGCAGCACTATCATACAACTTCATTGCCTCCACCAGTACATCTGGCATTACAGAACTATCATCAGAACAACTATCTGTAATTTCACTGTCACGTATATCAGGTACAGTATCTTTTGATGGTAGTTTTATGTGAACAGTTTTGGATGTTAGTAGTGTGTTAAGGACTCCATCAACCATGAAATGTCCTCGAACAGCATGTGCAACCACTTTTCCATTCCAGACTGCCAGGTCGAAACACAACTGACTTAAGTTGACTCCCTTCAGTTTCATTTTCTATGATCATCATTTCCGTCCAATATAAAGGAGGGTATAGCCATAGCTAGCCGCATGTTCAGCAACAAAGAGCAATGTTGAATTCAGACAGGTTAGGTCACTAGAGTCCAAGTCAGTCATGGGCATGAACATCACAGAAGACTGGTCGGGGAAATCTGCTTCATCATGGACCATCCTCATCTTACCAGACCAGCTAGGTCTTGGATTCTTCCCAAGTGACATGGATATTTTTCACAAAATATCAAAAGCTGAAACTTGTGAGTCACCACTCTCTTCAATTTCAACAAAAGTAAGATCGTTCATATTATTGGATTTCTAAACACAATGTCTAATGTTGATCTGCCCAACTTCCTCGAAATCTTTCTTTGTTACATTTATCCGGGGTACTTTTGTGGCTGACGTGACTGATGGGGTGATGCAGGCAATTATCCCTATCCCATGGAAAGTTCCTTACATGAACCACATTATCGGCCAAACAGAGGCTTAGATTTTTAATATGTTGTGCAGATGACCCTAGCACACCAAAAAATTCATGTTTAGTTAACATTGCAATTTTACCTGGGTTCACCCCTTTTTGGCGCTAGATTGACTGGGCTATTTATCTCAGTGAATCTTTCCCTACTGATGTTCCCCTGATTCTATAATCTTCACTCCTTCAAGAAGATGGATTTAATTCCTTTAGGCTTAGGTCTTCTCTTTGTCCTCCTGTCTTCTTCTCTGCTCTATTTTTAGCAAAGAAAACGAATTTATCAAAGAAGTTCTTTAAGAATTCTACTTAATTATAGAGCAGAAACCCTGAATAAAAACAATGACAGAACGACATAGATAACAGCCTTCTTAATGAAAAAAAAACACATTCCCTTCAAGGACTATTCATAAGCGATAGGCGAGGCATCCTGTATGATAAGAAGTAGAACCGAAAACTGACTCTTTGTTCAACGTTAAATAGAGCAGTGTTATGTTCTTTAACTTTGTTTTAGATGTCATAGAAGGAGCCACGGGAATTATTTCATTTCTTACTTGTGAAGAGATACGAGAATCATACAAGAAAAGCTGCTCCAGTGAGTTGCCTTCTCGACTAAATCAAGGCAGTAACACATACGGAAGTCATACGACTAGTTTTTGTACCTTTCGAATCCAGCTTTGTTTGTTATAAGTCTGGTTGAAATTATATAAGTTTACACATCGTTAAGATATAACCTGTTCTCTGTCTAATTACGTATAACCAAAGTGAAATGGAAGAATAAATAGGAACAAAGGACATTATGTTTTTACACTTACATTTGCGTATGGTCCTTCTTAATAAAATTGTGAAGAACCATACAAATGGGCTAAAGTGAAAACACGATGCCATTTATTTCTATTTGTTCTTCCATTACACATTGTGTACACATAATAAGATAGGGAACAGGTCATGAATACGGGATAAGTACACGTTGTATAATCTAAACCAGACTTAGAGGAGAACAAAGATCAGTACCCGCGCTAGAGCCAATCACTCTATAAGATATATTGTATAAGAACAGCGGCGACATTACAGGTTTATAATGCTCTTACGTAATTCTGCAGTCCTGAAGCTACGTACATAACTGACATCTGATTGCCTTCTTTTGTTCTCTGATCGACGTTTTTGTCATCGTCGTTCTACCGAATATGACTTGAATGCCAGTGTGAAGATTTAAATGGTTGTATGTGTGTGTGAGAGAGAGAGAGAGAGAGAGAGAGAGAGAGAGAGAGAGAGAGAGAGAGAGAGTACTGTTAATGGTAATATTAATTTTGGAAGCTGACTTCAATTTTCAGCTCAAGGAAAACAGACGATTGATGAGAAAATATACAAGCAAAAGTCGACATTCTTTTCTTCTGATACCTGTGCAGATAGACATGCATAAATTATATCAATTATTAATTCTGAGTGTTGTCCTTCATCACCACTCGAGGGAACGAGATTATAAGATAAATAATGTCATGCTTCAAGCATAAACACGTATATACATTTTTACATGCTTATATAGATTCTGCTGTTTGCTCTTTACCAGATAAGTTTGAACTTGTAATAACAACAATGATGTCCTCTTCTTTACACTTTTTGGATACGCTTATTACTATCAAGCATTCTTCATACATACATACATACATACATACATACATACATACATACATACATACATACATACATAAATAGACGTGCACAGATATTTGCCAATATTTTCCTTGATTATCTGATTCTTATTTTATTTTCTTGTCTTTCCACATTACTGTTTGCATACCTTGATTAGAGATACTTGCAAAATGAATCTAAGAACATTACCACCTGTTTACGTTCAGTCATACTTAGTAAATACGTTGAAATGAGATGGTTTCTACATGAAGCATCAGAGGAATTATCTCTACAAGGTTAAATGGCAACAGTTCAGTTGATACACTGAGAAGAGATAATTCATAAATGAAGCATCAAAAGAAATCTTTCTGATTTACTGAATATTTCTGTCTCAAAGCAAAAGATGTGAATCTTTCATAATATCTGCGATCCTAATCCCCTAATCCACAGGGTTAATTTATACTTAATTATAAATGAAGCTATATTTTATATCCCAATATAATAAAAAAAAGTATGTCGAATTTTTTTAAGATGTCTGTCTCAAAGCAAGATGTAATGCATTTAAAATATCTGTGATCCTAATCCCTTAATCCATGCGATGAATCTATAATTAATTATAAACAAAGCTACATTTAATATCACAATATAAAGCAGATACTCGTCTGGAACTGAGGGCCCCAGGTCTTTTAGTACCTCCTAGTGTAACAGGTAATTAGCGAGGGACAGGTGGCTTTGGGGATATGGGGGAGGGGGTTGGTGGCTTTAGGCAGGTTTCAGACAATGGTCAATCACGGCCGTCTGTGATGTTTGAGTTACGAGAACCAGAGCGGCAATTGAGTTTGCTGCGTAGAGGAACTTGAATCCCGCAAGATCCTGGATTTCTCGAAGGAAAATCAGTTCCATATTAATGCTGATCATATTGGAATACCTGAAATAGTAGGTTACAGATCTCATGCATAATAATTTTTACGTTATTATTATTATTATTATTATTATTATTATTATTATTATTATTATTATTATTATTATTATTATTATTATTATTAACCTCTTCAACGTCTTGTTTGTTTTTACTGGGATGTAAAAACAATGATAATGGTTAATCGAAATGGCATGTTAACTTTGTCAGTAATACCTTGTACACTAATACCGTCACAAACATTATTATTATTATTATTATTATTATTATTATTATTATTATTATTATTATTATTATTATTATTATTATTATTATTAATTAAAGTTTCCTATCGTATCCTAACAGTACTAATATCTTCAATATCTTTTTCTGTTTTACAGAAAAGTAAATCAAAATCTTGCCGTAAATATAAGACTTTGTGGCATATGCTTTATGTTCGTGTTTATCTGTGAATGACTGTCAAAATTTGATAGCATTATTACAAATCTTGGAAGGATGAAAATTTCAGAATATTCATAAGCATTATAAAATTACTGACGTCAATCACGTAATAACAAACGACAGTAATTACTTGAAAGTTAAGGTTGTTCTGATTATATAAAGTTACATACGTAATAGCAATATTATATTCATTCCATCACCTATATATGTAAAGTTCTCTCCTTCTCTATTATGCCTCTTGCTAAAGTCGCCATATATATATATATATATATATATATATATATATATATATATATATATATATATATATATATATATATATATATAGTACTATATTAAGCTACAAATGTCCTTTAATCTCTAATTCGGTCTACCTAAGAATTAAAATATTTTCATATATGTTAACTGAAGGGAAATTTTTAGCTGATGATAATTTCGTCGGCTCCCGAGCGCGAACCTAGGAACCAAGAAATCAGGACGTACAGTGAAGCGCCTTTAACCACTCAGCTACCGCGAGAGGATAAAAGTCAACTCTGCCCCTCACCTGCAAATCCCTGTCGCTCACAGGTATTCGTTGTTTTGGAGTCAGGAGCCGACCAAATTATTGTCAGCTAAAAATTCCCCTTCAGTAAACATAAAAATATACTAATTCTGAGGTAGAGCGAATTAGATTTTAAAGGACATTTGTAGTTTAATGCGTATATATGAATGCACGATGATGTGATCAGACTCATATATATATATATATATATATATATATATATATATATATATATATATATATATATATATATATATATATATATATATACATACATATATATGTATGCAGGTATAGTATATATATATATATATATATATATATATATATATATATATATATATATATATATATTTATATACATATGCATACACACATATATATAGCTACATATACTCTTCTTATTGTCTAATGAGTAACTGGTTCTGTCCTATCCCAGCTAAGGAGATTTATCCTCTCAGGTTGCAAATAAGATGCTACATGAAATAGGGCAACTGGCTACCATTGTGAGCAGATTATTCAGTCATAAACAACTTCTGATGCAGCACAATTTTCCATTTATATCATATTTGTGCAGAGATATATATTCCAAGCAGCATTTCAGCCACTTTCAAAGACAAATCATACAGAGATTTGTGATGATGCTGCTAAATCTCCGTAATGTGGTTCACAGTTACCGAGGAACTGTTACTTAATCTCTGTAATCCCAACATTCAACGTCAGCACAGACGAAGGTCGAGGCCGCTCTTGTTCGCGGAGGAAAATCACCTAACCATACTTGGTTGATTTTAAACAAATCAAGGTGTCTGAAAACGTTTAAAATTATGACTAACATTAATTCTAAACAAAGTCAAGTTATTTAAAAACGGGTGGGATTATGACTAACAAACATACTTCTAGATAAATATGGCTGTCGCTGTAAGATGTACTTCAAAGCAGATCGAAAATGATGTTACTAGGATGCAAAAAAGAAAAGAATAGAAAAAAAAGAGAACAGAAACCAGGAGGTCAGAAGGCTAGAAAGCCCACTCAGGAAGGTGTAAAGATATTTAGAGTTAAGAGTGAAATTACTCAATCGTGAAGTTTTCAATATTTAGTAAAATAACTAAATAAAAATAAAACTCCCAAAGTAGAACAAACAGGAGTGGGTCACTATCAGGAATGCTAAACGCGAGTCATTTTCACGGTTTAAAAAAATTATAAAATTATAAATAATACTCCTAAAACAACAGAAGTTCGTCATTATCAGGAATGATGATATGCATCTAGTCAGTGTTGCTTGATCACAAAGCTAGAATAGACCTTTAGATTTCTTCTCTAAAAAAGAAAAGAAAAGAGAGAGAGAAAAAAAAGAGATTACGAAGATTACACTTTTGTCGGAGCAGTCAGGCATCGGTCCTCCTGACCATGACTAACGCAGTATCCTCTACCAAGACTATTCTTGCTATTATCTCACGCACCTCAGGAAACGCACAGTGGCTCCTTGACATCGCCGTTTCCTGCCAACTCTGCGCTCCGCTCCCTTGACATTTAGATACTTCTGATGTCTCACAAGCGAGGCTGTGTGAAATCGGCCTCATTCTTTCGAAATTCGGCAGAAAACCTTGAGTTTAACGTGAACATGGAAAAGGACAGGGCGTCCAGCTGCAATGACTAGATACACACCCGAATGTTTTATTGTTATTTGCGTGTTTTGAAATACATGACCCTGGTAGTTATGACCTCTTGTAACTGAAGTCAGGTTTTTTCGGTTAGGTTACTTTTTTCTCCGCCTACTCCGAGGATCTGGAATTTTTTCCCTCCTTTCTTTTCCAGATCGTTTAGAGGGTACGTCAGCTCCTCCTGACGAATTAGACTATTATCTTCTTTTCCCTATTGCTTTAACGACAGAATATATAATCAAGTCAACCAAAAATGGCTCTTTAATTTCCTTTAGTAGCGCCTTACAGAAGGAAACGTTTATTTTTCTGGAGACCAGTGTGTTACAACTCCCTTCGTAACGCGTCAACAAAAATAAACCAAAAAAGCTCGTTTCGCCATAATTTGCAGAATTGCAATTTCCAGGACAATCTTTCAACTTTCAACTGCCGAAATTGACTGTGTCAGGAGATGTTAAGATTTCATTTTTATCGGAAAGTTCCTTCGGAACTTTCAAAATGGAAAATTTCTTCACTCTTACCGAGAGCGTCTCCATGTTCCGAAAGGTTTCTGAAGCATTTTGAGGAACAGCGACAATAAAAGCTACAGCTACAGGCTACCACACTCGCTCTTTAATTACTCATCTACTTCCTTTCTTAGAAAAAATAAGTTGAAGAAGACTTTTAATTATATTCAGATTGCACCCAGTTTTAGCGTGAAAGGATAATTTAATTTGCCTAATTAAACTTTTCTTTCCTTTGGAAGGCGTCTGGTGATGTTTCTTGGAAGGAATCTATGCATTTGAATATCATTTAGCCATGGGGATGATTTGAAGAGTATGTCAGCATTTTCCCGTTGCCACTGCTGGATATGATCTTTAATTAAAATCCTGAGGTTTCTAGACGGAACCAAATTGAAATATTACAGGAATTACCAATCCTTGGTTTAAAGGTTAGAACTTGGTTAGAAGATTATTGCAGACGGAAATACTATGGTAAATCAACGCGTGGAATTAAGACTGTATACAAGTTCACTTTCATAATGTTACTAAAAATTACTTAAAAGCCAATAGGATTTATGAAAGTCCCCGAATGAATTGCAATAACAACCAAATTACAAACATTAATTCGGCCTCATTGTTGGTGGGCCGTTATACAAATGTTTTATTATGAAATAAACTGATAACCACGTTTCCTTCTTTGACATTATTAACATTGACAGCTGCCATGTAATAGGTCCAGACGAATTTTCTGTTTATCTTTAAATAAAATTCCTTTTCTTTAAAGTCAACACATTTTTGTTTACCTTTACTAAAATAGAAGCGTTTGTTTTCTATATGAGCAGGAATTTCAAGTAACGATGTCTGTTCCAAAAGCTAAGGTTGGTGACACGTAGTTTTTAATTTTTACGTAGATACAGTGAACCTTGACAAACAATTCGTCTGTAATTCCCATTATGTGCAGACGTAGGCATTACATAAGGGTGTTGGCAGCGTCCTTTCGGGCCCCAGCTTTAATACTTCTTACAACCTTAGACTTTGCCTCCGTTTCCACTTCCTTTCTTCCGTCTTGCTATCCAACCTTTCCGACTCCCAATTTTTAGCACAAACAATTTTTTTTCCTATTGCTTTATCTGCATGACCACTTTTTTTTCTTTGGTCTTGCAGTCCAACCTCTCAAACTATTTCTTCTTAGTGGAAGTATGTGTTTTCTTCCAGCTCCAACTTT
>NC_087200.1:43058704-43091204 GCF_015104395.2 Macrobrachium nipponense
TATATATATATATATATATATACATATACATATGTATATATGGAAAATAAAAAGAATCTACGCTGACTTTTTTCCATTTTTTATATTATATGCTTATAAAATATATATATATATATATATATATATATATTATAATATAATTAATAATATTATATAATATAGAATATTATATAGTATATAATATTTAATATATATATATATATCTATATATATATATATATATATATATATATATATATATCTATATATATATATATAATATATATATATATCAATTCAAGCTACAAATGTCCTTTAATATCTAAATTCACTTTACCTCCCAAATGATATATTTTCATATATGTACCGAAGGGGAATTTTTTTAATTGATAATAATTTCGTCCCCCATGGGATCGAACCACCGTCCAAGTGGACGGGGACGAAATCAGGACATATATGAAAATATATCATTGGGAGGTAAAGTGAATTTAGATATTAAAGGACATTTGTAGCTTGAATTGATATATAAATGGATCACGGTTCCATGTGATAATTATTCATTATATATTATATATTATATCTATATATATATATATATATATCTATATATATATATATATATATATATATAGAATATATATATATATATATATATATATATATATAGATATATATATATATATATATATATATATATATATATATATATATATATATATTATATATATAAGTCATATCACATTAATGTGATATGATTTATATTAATGGCTACGTGCTGTCATAAGCACTACAACACTACCGAGGTCGAGGTGGGTTAATGCTGGTTCCAAATCAGCGAATGCCTGAGCGCGAAAGGTATCTGAGGGCGAGAGACGGCATTAACTTATAGCCTCTTGCGGTGGTGGAGTAAGTAAAAGCTTCACTGACGTTCCTGGATTTGTATGGTGTCCTGGGTTCGCGCCTGGGCGCCGAAAATTCTATTATCGCCTAATAAAATTCCCCTTCGGTTAAGCATACATGAAAATATATTAATTCCGAGGTATAGTGAATTAGATATTAAAGGACATTGGTAGCTCGATGTATGTATATGAATCACGGTAATGTGATATGACTTTTATATATAAAATATATATATAATATATATATATATATATATATATATATATGTATATATATATATATATATTATATATATATATATATATATATATATATATATATATATACAATATATATATATATATAATATATATATATATATATATATATATATATATATACATATAATAGAGAGAGAAAGAGAGCGAGAAGGGAATATACATCAATCGCGTACGGTTCTGCACACATTTCTCAAACTCCCACCTTGCAGGAAATAATGATACTGCAAAAAGATGCTCTTGGCAATTGCTAAAGGACTACGAGTCAGAAAATGTTGTACAGCAGCACTAATCAGTAAGATATCCTAACTCACATCAGGATTAGATTTTTTGACAATTTGAAAACAATGTCCATAAAATTCATGGCAACAATCGAAGACCTTCTCAGCTGGAATAGCTACAAAGGATTTGTTAAAAAGTAGCTATAATCAAAAGCTATAGTTCCTAAAAAAGATTTATAACCATTTTCAAATCAGCTTAGTAATAGCATGAGTGCTATAACCCTATCATCTTAATAGTACAGAATTACTCATTTTGAGAAATGAGTAATTGAAATGCATAGTTCTATACTAAATACAAATTTTTCTATTAACGTTATAATAAGGAGCCGTTGGTACTTATATCAGCATATCAACATATTAGCAACAAATGCATTTGAGACAATCCCTTTAAAGAATTCGTAGAACTTAATTGCACTTCAAGGTTTAGACGCCTGTAAATATGAAAGCACATCCTTAAAATATGTAGAAACACATTTAACCGTTAAACACCTATTGTTTACAAATTCCAAACACCTCGACTAAAGTTTTTTCTTTGTTTTACCTCTGTTGATTCGTCGTGCTTTTGTGATACAGAGTATATTTTACGCCTTAACTGATCAAGGAACAAAGACATGTTTATAAATGGTATGACAACAAAATGTGCTTTTGTTTACAAACGACAGGCAGATTACACAAGAGCATCCATTCACATCAAATACTCAAATCACCTTGTTAACGAGTCTGAATGCTCACATGACTGCAGAATTTGATACGATGGCATGAATACAGTATCAAGTTTCGTAATTCTCATAAATTTTCCGCCCATCATCAAGTCATACTGCCAGATAAGAAGAAAAACGAAGTCGAAAGCTTCAAACATGAATGAAGTTTGCAAAAAAAATCATAACATAAAAATAAATCAAATAAACGAAATTTCATAAGGCCCTAGCATCAATATACCAATTTTGACCTAACACCACCAGTGCCCTTAAGGAGTCCGTTTCTGAAGAGGTTTGCAAAATAATTCTTAAAACACACACACACACATACGCAAAATAATGAATAGATAAATAAATAAATAAAATGAAAGACATTGCATAAGGGCCTAATATCAGTATATAAATTTTGACCTTTCCCCAATAGTGCCTATATGTAGCCCCAGGCTTGAGGAAAAAAAGAAATGTTAAGGAAGAAGAGTGGGCTTAAACCACAAACGAAGGTTACAAAAAATCGGCAGTATATATATATATATATACATATATATATATATATATATATATTATATATATATATATATTATATATATACTATATATATATATATATATATATATATATATATTATATATATATTGCATAAATCCCTAACATCAATACATCAATTTTGACTAATCCCCATGAAGGCTGGTTGGACACAGACGGGATGAGAAATTAATCACATGAAATTAACCGAGAGAGAGACGACATTATTTGGACGTTGCTGGCTCCATAGAATTTGCCGGAGCAGGAGAGAGTCGATCGCGTCATCAATCATCGTTATTAATCGTTCAATTATTGACAGCCACTGTGTACCTGCCCCTTTATTTATCCCTTTATTTATCATTATTTATCCGTTTGTCCCTTTGAAAGGGTGGGGGCTGAGTTCAGAGTGTTTTCATTATGTGTTACTTATCTGGACAACGGTTTTCCATAAGGGTCACTATCCACATACTGATCAGAGCCATGTTAGTTAAGTTTTTTTTTAACCGGTATGATGCTAAAACTTCGAAATCATTTTGTAAGTTTCGTGTGATAAATAATATTCGTATTTCTCCCCTTTCTGTGTCTTTTATACTTGCCATTCAGACCGGTCCTAGATAAGGTCTTCAAGTTGCCAGTCCCGTCGTCCTCCACCAAAACAGAAAAAAAACAAAGAAATAAATAAATACAATAAAAAATGAAAAATTAATACACCATACACAAAAGGATGCTTCATCCATCAAACCGCGATGAATAAATTTGAAAAATGGTTTGGTTTGACCCATCAGTCAAATGACGGCAGCTTATCCCATTGACTTTCGATGGATTTAAAATTTCATCAAAGCAAATTGGAAGCGTTGAATGCTTGATGTAGCTTCCACGTGTGGCCAGGTAATCCATTTTTTTACGTATTTGTCCTTGTTTTTATTATTATTTGCTATTTTGTTTCCTTATCTTTGGCAATATTTTTGTTTCTCTCAGCAAGTCCTCTGGAATGAGGTTGCTGGCCCCATGGGTATCTTCATCCTGACTGTACACAGCTACAGTCGACTAACTACCAGGTAAACAATTCACTACTTGAGTTCAAAAGAGGCACATTGGAATTTTCAAAAGACGGACTTGGGTGTTAGGGGGGTTCTCTCTCTCTCTCTCTCTCTCTCTCTCTCTCTCTCTCTCTCTCTCTCTCTCTCTATAATGCAACGTGAGATTCATAACCAATGGGTCGCGCATATGGTTTCTGTAATTGGCGTATTCATGTTTTCATGGTTATCATTACTTCACTATTATTTGTAAATATCTTCATCCTCATATTATTATTATTATTATTATTATTATTATTATTATTATTATTATTATTATTATTATTATTATTATTATTATTAGCAATTGTTTGGATGCAAACGTTTATTATTATAAGTTTCATCAAGTGTATCTAAACTTTACGTATTGTGTTATTACTCCCCTGTCTCTTTCTGTCTATGGCCCAGAGACGAAAAAAATATTGTTATTAATTTATCATTATTATGAAGTTGAAGCTCTCTGCTGTATGCCAATGATCATAATCATAAGTCGTTAGCATTCTCAAATATTTCCCTGTTAATCTGTCCAATACTCGCTGTTAGCTCATTGCTCGCCCTCAAGCACGCCTGCTTTTCATTTCCAATCATCGTCTTTACTAATTACAGTTGAATCAGTTAAGGTTTACCTGAAGTCCTTGCTATTCTAAATGAAGGACTTTATGTGATGGATACGGCGTCGGTGACCCTGGTAGTTGTGACGCCAGAAAACCCACAGTCAATCAATCAATTATGTGATGGATAAGGGGGAGTTTCCACAGTAAAACTGCTATATCGAATAAACATTTTGACTATTGTATATCAGGGCCATGAATGACTTATGTGCGGCCATGCCTTTGTTATCGTATTTGATTATTTAAATGTGGTGTAATAGACGTCATTTCACGTCCATGACCTCATGTTACTGTCATACCTCTCACGTGACTAAAAAGTCAAATTCGCCCTAATCCTCTGAAGCGCCTTGCGAAACATTTTTTTTTAAAGTTATTTAGATTGCAACACCAGCCTCTTAAGTCTTTATCTCAGTTGTCTTTCATTGCATCTATTAATCAACAATACATCTTGTCCTTTTCCTCTTTAGATTAGTTATCCTTTCGGTGTGTGTGTTTTTTTTTTCTCTCTCTCTCCAGCCTGTCCGCCTCTTCTTCAGAAGGAGAGAGGATGATTCCTTAACTAAGCAAACAGGAATTTCAAGGTGCTTGGCTGTGATGTTTGTGTTTGAACCAGGAATCAGTGGGTGGGGTTTAGTGTTAGTGGCTAACCTTTCAATTTCTTTCTTTCTGTTCTTCTTTCTTTCTTTCATTAGACCTTTCTCCCTTTTGGGGGAGGGAGGTAGGAGCTAGAGGATTTGGTGAGGTGACACAAACACACGTACACACCATACACGCACAAGAGAAAACCTTGAACGCATTGAAGAAATAACCCTTCAATCTAGTAAAGGAATAAAGAAACCATAATTATTCATCGATTTAATATCGAAGATAAGTTAAACTTGACGACTCTCGCAGAGTAATTTCTTACCCTTAGTAAAATTAATAAAAACTCATGGCGACCATTTGTGGAACGGTGGAAATAACAATAATAAAGAAGAGAATGAAGAGAAAGGTTGATATTGGAGAGTAGGAAAATCAAAGAATGAAATAGGAATAAGGCAGAAAACAATAGGTTAAAAAGGAGAATGCAACACGTGAAATAGCACAATCTGAAAGAAGAGCAGAAGTAGAATAGGATGAAAGGGGGAGAAAGGTGCAAAAAAAATTAGATAAATGCGAATAGGAGGTGAAAAAAGAAAAAAGAAAAATGAAAGGCGAACAAGGACAAGGAAAAATGGAGAATGAACCGGAACAGGAGTTAAAAGGGAAGGAAAGAGGCAAATATATATATATATATATATATATATATATATATATATATATATATATATATATATATATATATATATATATATAAAGAGATAGAGAGAGATGACGACGAGAGAGAGAGAGAGAGAGAGAGATTCTACAAACATGAAAACGTAGATCTGGTGTTGGCTGGCAGGGGGATGGGGGGGGGGGAGGGGGGAGGGGGGAGGTTGGTGACCTAGGTAAGGGGGCTGGCCAAGAAGCGAGACAATTAAGAGAATGGGAGAAACAGAGAAGAGAATGGAGACGCTCTTGCCAACTTATTTAGTCAGGGAAAAGTCAACATTTCCCGCTGAGGGGTCAAGGTTATTGTTGTGACGTCAATAGGGTTAGCCTTTCCTGATCTTGGCTAACTATTTTCTTTTTTTATCATTGGGATATGTCACAAAACAAAACGGATCATGAAAGAATAAACCTTCAGCGTCTGCAAAAGGAAAAATATTACGTAAATTAATCGGAACTAATATATATATATATATATATATATTATATATATATATATATATATATATATATATATATAGTCCTGATTATTATAATATATATATATATATATATATATATATATATATATATATATATATATATATATATTTTAGTTCCGATTAATTTACGTAATATTATATATATATATATATATATATATATATATATATATATATGTGTGTGTGTGTGTGTGTGTGTGTGTGTGTGTGTGGGTGTGTGCGTGTGTGTTTCATTAAAGCAATACCATTACTGAACTATCTTCTATAACTTCCCCAAATTTTATTGAATTTTAACGGATTTGCATTGAAAATATTTGCCTACAAAAACTCACTATATTTTAGTCATTCAAAGTATCTTTTTAAATGTATACGTATTCCAAGACAGTGTTGAAATAATTACAAATATTTGTGGGGTGTATTATCAGAGGTAGATAGTGATTACCATACAATGAGAGAGAGAGAGAGAGAGAGAGAGAGAGAGAGAGAGAGAGAGAGAGAGAGAGAGCAAAATAAGAATGAATATATCATAGTAAATTACTAATCACTACTATCTCTCTATCTCTCTCTCTCTCTCTCTCTCTCTCTCTCTCTCTCTCTCTCTCTCTCTCTCTCTCTCTCTCTCTCTCTCTTAGTTGCAACCCACGTTAACGAACGACCATCAAACGGTATATATAATTTATGCTTTAGTCAATAAAGGCATGCTGACTTTTTAAGGAAGAACTCCAGTGCCTTTACTTCCTCGTCCTGGGAATAACTACACCTGTTTCCTGATTCCCGTTCCCTGTTACCTATTCCTTGTTACTTGTTACCTTTTAAGTGTTTCTTCTACCTGTCTCCCGTTACTTATTCCCTGTTACGGTTACCTGGTTTTAGTTACCTGATCCCACTTGTCAAACACTACAACTTTTGCTACTAAATCAGGACTGAGAGAGAGAGAGAGAGAGAGAGAGAGAGACCAGACAACATTGTACATTCGTGCTGCTTCGGAAGAGTGGACCGATACGGTATTACGAAACTGTTTATTTCGAGTGGTACCTAATCTTCTTCCCGGAACAATAAAGATGACAACCTAAACAATATTTCATTTCAAAACCTCTCGACTGAATGGCTCTACTGTATTCGTTAGGCTAATTCCGCTGTTTTTGTCAAATTGTCATTGATTTATATTAAATTGTTTCTTTGTTTTTTTCTTGATTTTGGCGGAATGAATTAAGAAGAGACGGAAATACATCCAACGTTGATTATGGTTGTGGAAATTTGGGTTTTTGTAGCTAATTGGATTTTTTTCTTTCTTATTAGGTCGATATGAAAATTATGTTTGTCGTTTACAAAAAAAGAAAGTTTAAATCTGCAGCTGCAAGCAGTCAGTTTTTACAAAAATTACTGCTAGCTCTAATTGAAGTGTCCCTTTTATTATCATTATTATTATTTATTTATTTATTAATTTGATCCTTTTTTTTTTGTCTATCACAGTCATCCTTTTCGACTGGGTAGTTTCTATAGCAAGGGTTCCGTGTTGTAATCTGCTTCATAAGAGTCCAACAATTTTCTCATTATGTGTACTGGTTCTAGTAGCACACTCTTCTGCACGAGTCCTTGAGCTACTTCGGCATCTAGTTTTTCCAGAGTCCTTTTCAGGGATCTTGGGATCATGACTAATGTTCCTATGATTATGGGTACAATTTCCACTGTCATATCCCATATCCTTCTTATTTCTATTTTCAGGTTTTGATACTTATCAATTTTTTCTCTTCCTTTCTCATATATTCTGGTGTCCCATGGTATTGCGACATGGCACTTATCACCCTATCTGTTCTTATACCACATTCCGAAAGGATCTTTGTCTGATCAGTTTCTATCACTCCCTCAGGTTGGTGTTCGTACCACTTATTACTGCAAGCTAGCTGGTGTTTCTTGCACAGGCTCCAGTGGAGGGCTTTTGCTACTGAATTATGCATCTTTTTGTACTGGTTCTGTCCAAATGCCGGGCACTCTATTACTATGTGGTTTATGGTCTCGTTTTTCTTATTGGACTTGCTGCATATGAGTACGATGTTATTTCTGTCTATTGTTCTTTGGACATTTCTGGATCTTTGGGTCTGATCTTGTGCTGCTGTTAGGATTCCTTCTGTTTCATTGTTGAGTTCTCCCCTCTATAGCCATTGCCATGTTTCATCACTGGCCAGTTCTTCAGTCCTTCTTCCCATGGACTCCTTAGCCAATGATTGTCACTGGTTTTCAGATATTGCCCCAGTGCTCTGCTCTCGATGTTGACACAGTCCTCTATGCTTAATAGCCCTCTCCCTCCTTCCTTTTGCATTATGTATAGCCTGTCGGTATTTGCTCTTGGGTGTAGTGCTTTGTGTATTGTCATGTGCTTCCTAGTTTTCTAGTCTATTCTGCAGAGTTCAGCCTTCGTCCACTCCACTACTCCTGCATTGTATCTGGTCACTGGTACTGCCTCCGTGTTTATGGCTTTCATCATATTTCCGGCGCTGAGTTCTCACTTGAGTATCAGCTTTAGTCTGTATATATTCTTTCCTGGTTGTGTCCTTTATCTCTTGGCGTTTTATATTCCTTCCTATTATTCTCAGATATTTGTATCCTGTCTCAATTACGTGTTTGATGCTACTCCCATCTGGTAGTTTTACCCTTTCAGTCCTTGTCATTTTGCCTTTTTGTATGTTGACCGAGGTACATTTTTTAAAATCCAAACTCAATCCTCATGTCCCCAGATGCAATAGTTACAGTCTGGATTAGGGTACCTATTTCCTTGATGCTCTTACCATACAGCTTGATGTCGTCCAGGAACATCAAATGGTTAAGTCTGTTGCCTCCTTTTTTAAATTGGTACCCAGCATCCATCTTGTTCAGTACTTTTGGCATTGGAATCATGGCTACTTTGAAGAGTAGTGGGGACAATGAGTCGCCTTGAAAGATCCCTCTTGTGATGTTAACCTCTGCTATTCTTATCCCAGAACTTGGAAGTATTGTATTCCAGTTGCTCATTGTATTTTTTCGAAAGCTGGTGGTGTTTTTCTCTGCCCCATATATTTCAGGCATTATATTGGTCGAATAGTCAATTTGTACCATATTTAGGTTGGTTTTCCTTCTCTTACTTTTACTTTCATTACCACTTTGTCTATCAGGAGCTGGTCTTTTGTGGCCCTACACTTCCTTCTGTAGCCTTTCCGTTGGTGGGGATGGTGTTTGTATCCTCTAGGTAGTTGTATAGCCTTTCACTGATGATACCTGTTGGTCATCCATTTGGGTGCATGGTGGTTTACAATATTGAGTTGTTCTGCTATTTGTGTATGTAGGGCCATGAAGTTTTTGAGCTAATATCCATGGACTACATTGGGACCTGGGGCGTTTCAGTCGGGCATTTTCTTTATTTGGTGTTTGATTATATCAGTTGTGTTCTCCATGAATCTTTGTTTTATTCTCCCCATTTCTTCTGCCTTAACTTCCTGGAGCCATGTTGTATGTTCTTTGTGCGATACCAGATTGCCCCATATGTTTTCCCAGAGTCTCTTACTCGTTTCAGCTTCAGGAATTTCCTGGTGGTTGTATTCCCCTCTTAGTTGGGTGAATAGTCTTTCCTGGTTGGTTCTGAAGAGTTTGTTCTGTTGGTATCCTTTATTCCTGTTCATGTGCCATTGGATCTTATTTGCATTGTATTTCTCATTCAGGTCACCCCTTGTTTTCTTGCTTTTTAGCCTCTTTTCTGTCATCTTTTTCAGTTTACGCAAGTCAGATGATTTGTTTTTGCAGGTGCCTTTTCCAAGGCTGTTGCTGTTGGTTTCTGTTGGGTTGGTTGTGATGGTGGTGTTAGTGTTTGTATCCCCATGAGTTCTGCTACTAGTCTTGCTCCTGCATATGCCAGGTTATTTGTTTCTGGTGGTGTGTTTCTTTGAGTTGTAGGGGATCTTTGTTATTTCTGTATCTGGCTTCATCCAATGTCTGATGTTTTCTGCCCATTCCGACCTCTGTTACATATAGTGTTTCTTCATATTTGGTATCTCATCATTCCTGTCGTCTTCTGTGGTATCGTTGCTGAGTGTTATTTCTCTTTCCAGCTCCTCTCTTTCTTGGTCTGCCAGCCTCTCCTCTGTTTGAGGGATGTTATTTCTTCTTTCGGTTAGCTTCTGTAGCTCCAGTCTCTGGCTGCTGGGTACTGTTGATGCGGTCAGTTGCTGGATGACGACCTCCAAGTACCTGACCATTCTCCCCGTCAACTGGGCTGTATACCTAGCTGCCAGACGAAGCTCCTCTGTTGCCAGAGGTTCCATTAAGTCGATGTCGTTCAATCTTTAATTTCTTTCTATCACTGCTGAGTTTCGCTATTTAACTCATAGTTTGACCCTTTCCCATAGGGAATAGGTACTCATTTACAGCTGAGTAGACTGAGGAAATTGTGATAAAGATCCTTTCCCAAAAATTAACGCCAAGGAGAGAGGTTCACCCCTCCAATGACTGACCATCCCCAATGTTGCTTAACCAGTCCATTGATGAGCTAAACCACTCTGCCTCGACGCCACATTATTACAATTAATATTATTAACAATCATTCACCTGGAAGAAATCTAAAAGGTTATTACCTTTTAAAGGAAGCTTGGATAGACTAGAATATCCATAAGTGGGAAATGAGAAAATGTCCAGAAGATAAGAGAGCGACTGAATCACAACAGAAATCAACCGAACTGATTGAAAAAATAATATAAATCATAAAGCTATGTCTGAGATTCAAAAAAATTCGAACTAGTATTACACCCCACTGATATCTTACCTGAATTGAGTATGATGTAATAATTTTGGAATTAACATGAATCAAAGCAAATGAAACTCAGCATAGCTATATTATTCCACCGTAAAGGACTTCATACATATCTTCCTCGGAAAAAAAAATAAAATTGCCTATTTTGTAAATACTTGTTGTCATACGTTAATATCCCCTTGCCCCCAACAACTGTAAGTCTTCCTCTCTTTATGTGTTCCTACGTTTGCGTTTCGGTATATTGACTCATTCTTCTTCTTCCTTGTGGCGCTGCGAAATTATCTCTTATGCTTCTTAATAAATTATTATCATTACATTATATCTGCATTCGACATTCAAAATTATACTAGACCCCAAACTAAACATATATTTTTAGAATCGCCTCTTTTACTCATTCATGGGAGCCTTTTCTTTTTTTTTATTTAAAGCAGCCCCAAGTCCCATTCCGAGAGTAACTCTCAATGGCCCTTCATCCAGCATCCAGTTTCCAGATGAGCGCCAGTTACGTCATATAGTACCTTTTCCAATCGGGTTATGTAAATGCTGACTACAGCAACAATAAGCCGGCCCACATCCCCCTTATTGCTCTCCAAGGTTGATGATGGAAAGTGAATTTAACTCTTACATAAGCGTTGACAATCTTGACACTGGCCTCCACGCATCCAGTAAGCTTGCAGGAAGCAATCAAGCACTTGGGATGTGGTTTCAGTTCCGGCTAGTTCCGTTCGCGCCATCCTTGACTGCGGATGTCAGTTCACACTCGTTCAAACTGACTTCCAGACCCCTCATACTGATTCTTCCAGACCCGCGGCGAAGGACACAGCGTACTGGATTTTACTAGCAGTGGTTTTTTTACTTGCAACAGAGTCGTCGTTGAACGAGTCTTGTCTGGTATTCAATAGGATGGTGTTCCTTGAAGCCTGATGTTTTTACACTTCGCTGGTGACATCATTATTAGTAAGAACAATGTGAATGTTTCTTTTTTCTTTTTTAAGTTCTTTGCTTTGTTTATATGGGATATTAAGTTGCTGCGATCGTCGTGTAGTCAGAATACATTATTATTATTATTATTATTATTATTATTATTATTATTATTATTATTATTATTATTATTATTATTATTATTATTATTATTATTATTATTATTATTATTATAAATAACGACTATTGAAGCAAACAAACTAACAAAGGCCACTGACTTGAAGAGCAAACATCCAAATTAATTACACAAATGTAACAAAAGAGAAAAAAACAGAGAGATGGGAACTAAAAAAAAACATATGCAGATGTATATATGTTTATAGCAACGATTGCCAAGTCATAAATATTCAGACAACGCAGCATAACGCTTTATTATGCTTCAGCATTTGGCGCCCTGCCTTGTGAATGTTTGTTTAATTAATAAACTTTTAGAAAATTATCTACGTTAACTTAAGTACAGTCAGATAAGGAATAATTGTTGCCACTCCCAAGTTAATAAAATAAAAAAATTTAAAAATCGTGTTACTTCAAAATCAGCAAATGAGAGTTGCCTTATATTTTATGTTGTTTTTGCTGTTTTGCCTCAACTGTTTGCCTGATTCGGGTCAATTTTGCTTCCGTTTAACTTACTTTCTAATCCAGCATTTGCTGTACATCTGTATTAAAAGAAACTAAGACAATCTAGTATCCCCTACCTGTCCACTTTCGCATTTTCAGTTTGTTGAGTACCTTCTATATATCAAGATCTTTATCAAATGTCCTTTGTCTCTCATTCACACTGACATAGCTTCTTTTTCGTGATCTCTCTCTCTCTCTCCTGTTTGCAGGACGTGTCTCGAATATCAAAGTCAGAGAAGAATAAGGACGAGATGCTAGTAATGTACAGAGAAGGATATGTTATATCCGTGTTTTCCTATTTGTGTATTCGCTGAATTAAGCTAAGCGCAATTGCTGGATCACGTAGATCATTTAATTTCAGATCGGAAGCATGTGTTGACATACAGCAAACGCATCACGTGAGGCTTTGTACCTCGGGGAGCGCAATTTCTGTAGTGAATTACGGTGGAGAACGGAGCTCACGATCCATAAATTTATTACGATCTAAATCATGTTCTTCATCTTTTGGTAAGCTGTCAAGTTACGAACACAATTATCATTTTCTTTTAATTTTTGAGATTACAAGAAGTCCGCGTAGAAAGAGAAAGAGAATTATAAAGAAATGTAAAATAGGCCCAGTAATTCGTGGAAATACGAGTCAATATACAGAGAGAATGGTAAATTAATGGAAATACCAGAAGGTGAAATATAATGGAAATGATAAAAGAATGTATAATTCGTCCATAGATTCATTATAAGAAGCCAACATATACAAAGAATGGTAAAATAATGTTAAATTCTTCTATAAATTCATGGAATTACAAGAATAGAAAGAGAATGTCACGGAAATATAAGTATACAAATGAAAGAAATAATAAAAGAATGTTAATTTTCCTCATTAATTCATGGAAAGACAAGAAGTATACGTATAAAAGAATGTTAATAGATTGTTAACTTTCTCTATTAATTCAAGGAAAGACAAGACGTATACGTATAAAAAGAATAAAAATTCTCCCATTAATTCATGGAAATACATAAAGTCAACACAAAAAAAGAATTATAAAAAGAATGGTAAAAAATGTTCAAATCTCCGATACATGCACGGAAGTAAAGGAAGTCAACACACAAAGAGAATGTAAAAAATATTTTAATTCGTCCATAAAATCATGGAAATACAAGAAGTCAAAGTATAAATAGAATGGTAAAAGAACGTTAAATTCATGCATGAATTCATGGAAATGCAAGCATTCAAAGTACAAGGAATGTGGTAAAAATTTTAAATTCCTCCATAAATCCATCGAAGTAAAATAATTCAGTATATGAAAACATTTGAAATTCGTCCTCTGGTAGTTAGCTATATTAAAGAATCCCATAAGCCAGTCGTCACTGAACTCAGGCAGCGCATCTTTGCATGATTATTAGGAAGTATCATGCGACTGTTGACTCGAGGATGTCGTGTGGTTCATTAGAACGAAAATCTGTCTTGCCCAAACGTTGCTTTTGTTTGTTTTTGTGGTAATATTAAAGAACACTCCCCCCACACTCTCTCTCTCTCTCTCTCTCTCTCTCTCTCTCTGCAGTAAGTAAGAACAGGAATAACATGGTAAGATTTATTAAAATCTCTCTCCCCCCCCCACCCCCCCCCCCCCTCTCTCTCAACTCTCCTCTCTCTCTCTCTCTCTCTCTCTCTCTCTCTCTCTCTCTCTCTCTGCATTAAGTAAGAAAATGAATAACATGGTAAGATTTAGTGAAATTCTCTCTATCCCTCTCTCCCTCTGTAGGGGGAGTAGTGCCTGCAGTGTACATTCTGTGGTGTACAGTAGGCAGTACTTTAGGGTTTTTGCAACGTTCCCTAAGCCCCGGACTGCAACCTCTTTTAGACCTTTTACTCTACACCCGTTCCAACCGCCTTTCTACCACCTTGCCATCTCACTCTCTCACTTGATTTATTTCATCTTGTAACTGCGAGGATTTCCTCCTGTAATCGGATGCAGTGACTATGGGAGCACTCAACCAAACTGCCTCACACCCCTCCACCCGCCCCATGACCATTTTTCCTTATTCAACTGGTCACATTAGAAAGAGCTCAGAATTAAAGTTGAGATAGAAATAGTGAAACCAAGACAGAAACGGAGATGACCTAAGAAAAGTTAGAATTAAAGCACATGTGCCACTAATAAGTGGTGCATAAACTATAAAGAAGCAGGCGCATAAAGCTAGGCAGTCTCAGTGTCTGTCTCTCCAGTCAACATGAACAGAGAGATAGCTAAGCTGAGGAGGGAAGTAGAAGAAATATCAAAGGAACTAAAGGAGCTGACAAAGGATGAACTTGGAGGCAAAAGAAGAGAGGACAGGATGGAAAAGGAAATTGGAACCCTAAGAAGAGAAGTGTTAGACCTTAAGAATTGAACGTCATAATAGAAAATGCAGAGAGTATAGTGGAGAATAGAAAACAATTGCGTAGAACCAGAACCAGAACCAGAAGTGAAGCAGATACAAGCACAAGACAAACTACAAAGAAAGAAACTTACAAGGATAAAAATTATGAATTTAAGAGAGCTGTTCGTAGAAGAGTGATAGCAGCCAGAAGACACAATTGTCCTCCAAAAGGAATAAACACATCGAGTACATTTACCGTGCTCTCACAAACAGAAGAAACAATCTTGACTGGAGAAATGTTAGTAAAAGATCAGGGGTCAAGTTTTGTGGCCAAAAATAGAGATACGAGAAAAGTTAATTCTTACCCAGGTGCAGGAACAAAGAAGATAGCCAAGGCAGTGAAGAAAATCAAAGTGAAAAGTAGAAAAAAAGCAATCACAGTGCAGGGAGAAGGAAACGACTTATTTCTAAAAGATGGAAAACCTGGCCAGACAGAAGATGGTATAGCTGACCTGAGGAATGTTGTAGAAAACATCTGTAAGAAAACCGATAATGCCATTCTTGTAGCACTTCTGCCTAGAACCAACGTAAGCCACGTCTTCCTCAGCAAGATTATTGGAATCGATAACAGACAGAAGCAAATATGCCACGAAAAGGGTGATAGGTTTTTAAAGTTTTGGTACAGATTTGTGGGGAATAAAAATTTCACAAAAGAGATGGAAGTCACTTGAATTTAGAAGGAACAAAGTAACTTGGAAACCTTAACGAAAAGCTCTTAAAACACACCAGTAAACTGAACATTCAAGGGAAGAATTCGGAAAGCTCCCAGAATTTGGTTAGTAATAGCACTGCTGTGAAATTAACGGAAACGAATAAAGCCACCGAGGACAAAAGAGAAGATAGAGAAGTCCCTCAGAATGGCGCAGTTAAATGCACAATCTATTCGGAACAAAGCAGGTATCTTCCAAAGCACTTATAGTAAGTGAAAAATTAGATACATGGGTATCACAGAAACATATTTGCAAGAGGCAACAAGAGACTTTGTAGGAGAGTACCAAATAACAAGATAAAAATCATTCAAAAAAGATAAACTCAGTAAAAAAAAAAGGTGTGGGCGTTATGTTATATGTCAAAGACCACCTCAGCCCAATAGAGTGTAAAATTACAACCACGCAAGAAGTCACTGGCATCAATATAAACACTCTAGGGAAGAATAAAAACTACGTAATACTAATGTACAGATCTCCCCACCCACAGATGTCTGATGAGGAGCTGTATGCATTACTAGGACAAGATATAAACAACAAACTGCATAATAACTTGGAAGGAAAGAGACCTTTAGAATTTGTAAAAGATATATTCCTCCACCAATGCAATGAGTCAACAATAAAGTATTTTTAAAGAAGAAACCAGAAGAGGAGAGCATGGCAAAACAGCTAAGTTTTGGATTGATTCTATGGACAATGTTTTTCTTGTTTTGCCCTTTCAGAGGGCAACTTCGAGCGACACATATCTTGCCTAAAACAGTTATGTCCAATGTTCTTTTGTTATGACCATCCAAACTATACTAGGTACACAGTGATCTACATGCTTTCAATGCTCAATCTGGATCACTCTCACCCAGGAGCCAAGAAACTGCTGCACCATGGCGTGAGTATGAGTAGGTCAGATGTTGGGTATAGTAGAAATGCAGTGGACATCACAACAGAACAAACTATAAATCGCAATACAAAATCAGCAGGAATTGTGCTACATACACAAGATGGTGTTTGACATGCCATGCAAGAGTTGGGTATGCTCAAGCTACGATGCAGATGGTTGAAATGGATAGCAATGTTTCAGTCTCCCACAATGACCTCAAAAAGTCTTAAATTATGTACAGTGAAGAACGAAGTAGGAAAGTCATCACCGCAGTTGAAAATTTCATAAATCCTTTTAATGTAGAAGACAAATCCTTATTATACTGTCTTTCATCGGGCTCCCAAAAGATATTGAAAAAGATCTCCTAGAGGCTGAGACATATATTAAAAAATCGTTTGATGGATTCATTCAGGAGAGGCTGATTGATAAGACTAAAAGTTTTGATGATCCAATTAAAAAGCAAAATCTCAAAACATTTGCTTCCATTACTAAGTCAGTAGCAACTACAACAACACCACAGCAAGTACAGCAAATAAAAGCAGAAAGAAATGTAATAGGCCAAGTTGCAGTATTGGCTACAAGACACAACTTGGACATGGAAAAAGTTTTGAGTCATCCACTTCGTCCTTAGCAGCTGCTGATGGTGCACTTGTAAAAACCAACAAAGCAAAATTCCTTCATGCTCTAGAAATAGAAAAAGTCAAAAAGTCCTTGCAAGAAGACCAGACATTTCATTCATGAATTCCATTATTGACGGGAACGCTGTATCGCAAGCACAAGTAGCATTACCCACAACATTTGGTGACCTAGGAGAGAAAGTGATTGACCAGCTACCTAAAGTCAGCCTGGTTGATTTTGTTATTGACACATACACATTCAATTAAAAAACCAGGAAGGAGGCGAAGAGGAGCATCAACCACGTTATTGCTTAAGGGTAGTTTGACAAAATTTCCCCGAAAATGGAAAAGCTTCAAGACAGACACAAAGAACAAAGACTTATTTACTTTCTGAGTGGTCAAAACGGATCTAGAATAGACACACATAAAAGATTGAGGCACTGAAATCATCCCAAGAGGAGGCTGACACTAGAATTTTTTGGCATCTTCGTCATATGGCTTCTGGTGTTGAAATTTCCACAAACCATAAAACAAAATATATTATTCAATACAGAAGTAGGAGACAAAAGACGCCTCATAGAAGTACAGAAAGTTGTAGATGAAACTGGTCAGGGGATATGTGATTCCTTGCCTTCCTCTCATGCTTTTCTGGATGTGATAGTGTGAGCACATTTGTTCGGAAGGGCAAGTTACTGCCATGGAAATTGTTACAAAAAAAAAAAAAAAAACAGAAAACCCTAAGTTTATATACATTTTCAAATCTCTTGGATTTAGTCTTTCTGTGGATGAAGATACTTACATCCTGCTAGAAAAGTTTTCATGTTTACGCTACAATCAGTCATCAATTCAGTCATTTATTGGCAAACTACGTTATAATAATTTTCTTCAAAGATACAGCCCCATATCAGCTATCCTTTCACATTATGATGGGATAGATATGAGTTTGCTACCTCCATGCTACATGTCACTTAGAGAACACACGAAGAGGGCAAACTATCAAGCATTTATATGGAATAGAGCAGATCAAGCTAAACCAGATATACCTACTCCAGACCGGCATGGGTGGTGTGTCATTGAAGGATGCTTAGACTTTGTATGGTGTAGTGGATCACTGATGCCCTAATAACTAATTGATGTTCTAGGGCAATGGTTCCTAAACTTGATAATACCAAAGACCCCCAGATATGATGAGTCCCAACCGAGGACCCCAGCTAATCAAAAGTTATTATTACCACGCATATTCCTGCATAAAGTAAGTATAAGTCAATATATAAAACATTTTCATATTTTTTCATTGCTTTAGATGCAATACAAAGTAAAACAGGTGAAAAAAAAACTACAATTTATGTCTGGAGTTGAAAAATATCAATTTTTCCAACGTTTCGCGGACCTCCTAAGCCATTCTCTGGACGCCCCAAGTGTCTGCGAACCCCAGTTTGGGAACCGCTGTGAATCTAGGGGATCATGTGGAGGAGGGAGAGATGGATGAGCCATGTGAAGTTGATGAGTCAGATGAAATTAGCGATATCACTGACTTAATGTATGAATATGATGATTGCAGTATTAATTGTAGGTCATTATACTGAATTGAATTAATCATTCTCGATAACTATTATGGTTAAAATGTTTCACTAATATAAACCAACAATCAGTGAATATTTACTTAACTTTATCGAGTACTGGAGTGCTAGCACTGTACTGTTAAAAAGCATAATTCTTTCTAGTCCAATGAGCCAAAGAATATATTAGGTTTTTTCAGCTAATCCTACACTATATATTGTACTTCTGCATAAATTTGCTTTATTACAAGAAAGAATACTTTTCAACATTGCTTTAGCCAAAAGTAAATCTGTTTTTTAGTAACTTGTTTTTATCTAGAGGTTTTTCTGCTATATAGGATGCCGCACATTAACGCTGTGCATAAAAGATAGTACTAATTTTCGTATATCATTAACTCATCAATTATTTTCAGGTTAGCGTGTGTATTCAAAGGCTATAAAGCCAAGCTTTCTTAAATCAGATGTCTTAACAAACATATTTACTTCCTTTTGCCTTTAGTTCACTATTTATTTTAGATGTCAAAAGCACTTTTATTTCTTTAGCATTAATATTACCCAAAGGAATACTTTAATTTATTGTACCTTTACCACAAAATTTCCTTTAATCCCATTAGCACTTCGAATCCTCTCTTTTCTAATAAAAATCAAAGATTCATTAATTTACTTGTTTTCCTTCGATTCTTTGGGCCAAAATCCCACGATTTAATCTGATTTGTCTGTCTGATGAGAAATGGCATCAAATCACATTACTTATTCCTTGCCCACTTAGTGAAGCTAACACTTTTGAAATTAGATTTTTTTAAATGTTTTCAAATTTTGGATGTAGCAGCCAAAATCTCGACATCTCAGAGTGCAGAATAACATAATCTAATCAATTGGCTCTAAAGAAATAGAAAATAGAACCTGCAAAAATATATTGGTGGGGGAGGGGAGAGGCAACTGGTCCAAGCTCAACATAGCAGATGGCTGTAAACCAGAATAAATCGCCTCCTAATCGGTAAAGATCAATTTTCTCATGGTATATATTTGCTTTGATTTTGGACTAAGTATTAACATATATATAAAGTAGCATCTAAAAATAAATCTGCTCTAATGAATATTCCAACTCCGACACTATCTTTTCTTTGAAAAAAATGAGAGCAAACGGCAATAATATAAATTTTTCTTGAGAGACAAAATCTATAATTAAACCTAAATAACGTATTGACTCCTATTTTTTTCGATAAAATAAACCATTTTATTCGATTCTGCGTACTTTAAAACCCATAGTTCCTTATAATTTTCATATGTTGTTTTTTTTTTTTTTTTTTTTTTGTGTGCGTGACAAAAATCTTAAATTCTTTTTGTTTTTTTATCTAATATTTGTTTTTTATGTGATATTTCCGAAATATTCACCAAAATCCAGGAGCAGACAACCAGAATCTGAATCTACGGACTCTAAAGTATAGAAAACAAATGTGGTCTGGAAATATCCCTATGGGCGAATTGCGGGGACTGGAGGCTGTGGGAAGGCTTTCGGCTGATGGCCAGTGGCCTCTTCAGGGATATTCCCGAAATAGATTGAATTGGATATTAAAGGACATTTGTAGCTTAATGCATACAATATAGATATGTATGTAATATATAATTATATAAATATATATAATATCTATATATATATATATACTATATTTATATGCATAATCAGAATCTTTACCAAAAGTCCTTTAATATCCAATTAGCTCTACCTCAGAATTAATATATTTTCGTATATGTTAAGCGAAAGGGGATTTTTTAGTTGCTAATAATTTCGTCCTCTCGTGGATTAGAACCAGTGCACAGAGGAGAAATCAGAACTTCAGTGAAGTTATCGACTCTGCCAATGAGTGAGGCATAAGTTGATACCGACTCCGACCTTACAAATCATTGTCGAACTCAGGTATCTGTAATTAGAATTGATATCCTCCCACCTCTACCAAGTCAACAATGTTGTACGTTTGCCACATGTAGCCATATGATGAATTCTTATCACATTACCGTGATTCATACACATGCATTAAGCTACAAATGTCCTTTAATGCTGAAAGTCACTGAAGTCCTTATTTCTCCTCTATACACTGGTTGAAATCCACGAGAGAACGAAAATATTGTCAACTAAAAAATTCCCCTTGGTTAACACATATGACAATATATTAATTGCAAGGTAGAGCGAATTGGATATGAAAGGACATGTAGCTTAATGCATGTATATGAATCACGGTGTGATAAAAATTCATAATATGGCTACGTGAGGCAAACATTTGGCTTTATTAACACGGTAGAGGTGGGTGGATATCGATTCTAATTACAAATACCTGAGTTCGACAATGATTTGTAAAGTCGGAATCGGTATCAACTTACCCCTCACTTGCTGGCTGAGTCGGTAACTTCACTGAAGTCCTGATTTCCCCTCTGTTCGCTGGTTCGAATCCACGAGATTATGAAATTATTATCAACTAAAAAATTCTTTTCATTTAACATATATAAATATATTCATTCCGAGGTAGAGCGAATTGGATATTAGAGGACATTTGTAGCTTAATGCATGTATATGAATCACGGTGCTGTGATAAAGATTCATTCATGTGTGTGTGTGTGTGTATATATATATATATATATATATATATATATATATATATATATATATATATATATATATACATATATATATGGGTGTGTGAGGTGTATAAACAAATATTAAGCCATAAATGTACTTTAATATCTAATTCACAGTATTTTGGGAATAACTGACGCCTAAAGGGAATTATGATTGTTAGGCGAGTGCGTGTCTGGGTCGACTACTAATCCCTTACTACAACAACCGAGGGCCCCGCGTCGTCTATCTTTGTATCCAAACCAAAAGCCATTGCTATTTAACATTGTATATAAGCCATGCCGAGTTGTCAAAGTCGACTGTTTATCGAGATCAAAGACTTAAGATTGAACACCGGACGGGTCAGAAAATTTTGCTGTGTCGAACCTTATTCTAAAGAAAGACCCAATTCCTAAGAGTCAACAGCTTATCTATTATGTGGTGGCACTTGGTATTATTTTTTTTTTATTTTTTTTTTTTCTATCACAGTCCTCTAATTCGACTGGATGGCATTTATAGCGTGGGGTTCCGGGTTGCATCTTGCCTCCTTAGGAGTCCATCACTTTTCTTACTATGTTCGCCGTTTCTAGGATCACACTCTTCTGCATGAGTCCTAGAGCTACTTCAGCTTCTAGTTTTTCCGGATTCCTTTTCAGGGATCTTGGGATCGTGCCTAGGGTTCCTATGATTATGGGTACAATTTCCACTGGCATATCCCATATCCTTCTTATTTCTATTTTCAGGTCTTGATACTTATCCATTTTTTCCCTCTCTTTCTCTTTAACTCTGGTGTCCCATGGTATTGCGACATCAATGAGTGATACTTTCTTCTTGATTTTGTCAATCAACGTCACGTCTGGTCTATTGGCACGTATCACCCTATCTGTTCGGATACCATCGTCCCAGAGGATCTTTGCCTGATCATTTTCTATCACTCCCTCAGGTTGGTGCTCGTACCACTTATTACTGCAAGGTAGTGGTGTTTCTTGGACAGGCTTCAGTGGAGGGCTTTTGCTACTGAATCATGCCTCTTTTTGTACTGGTTCTGTGCAAGTGCCGGACATTCGCTTGCTATGTGGTTTATGGTTTCATTTTTCGTATTGCACTTCCTACATATGGGAGAGATGTTATTTCCATCTATCGTTCTTTGGACATATCAGGTTCTTAGGGCCTGATCTTGTGCCGCTGTTATCATTCCTTCAGTTTCCTTCTTTAGCTCTCCCCTCTGTAGCCATTGCCACGTGTCATTGCTGGTTAGTTCTTTAGTCTGTCTCATGCATTGTCCGTGCATTGGTTTGTTGTGCCATTCCTTTGTTCTGCTTATCATTCTCCTGTCTCTGTATATTTCTGGGTCTTCGTCTACTTTTATCAGTCCTTCTTCCCATGCACTCTTTAGCCACTCGTCTTCACTGGTCTTCATATATTGGCCCAGTGCTCTGTTCTCGATGTTGGCGCAGTCCTCTATGCTTAGTAGTCCCCTCCCTCCTTCCTTTCGTGTTATGTATAGTCTGTCCGTATTTGCTCTTGGGTGTAGTGCTTTATGTATTGTCATATGTTTCCTCGTTTTTTGGTCTATGCTGCAAAGTTCTGCCTTCGTCCATTCGACTATTCCTGCGCTGTATCTGATTACTGGCACAGCCCATGTGTTTATGGCTTTTGTCATATTATTATTATTATTATTATTATTATTATTATTATTATTATTATTTTATTATTATTATTGAGAAGATGAATCCTATCCAAATGGAACAAGACCAGTGTAAAGAATATGTGGTTCATTAGAAAGAAGTAACAAAAGTGATGGGAAATACAGAAAGAAGAAGAGGTAATTTATTAAAAACTTGAGAACAAATGGCCAAATTAATAAGTAAATACACAAATATTAACTAAATTATTAATATACAAATAGTCTGTGAATATTTAATAAAGAGGAAGATTCGAACTACGAAAAAGAAAATTCTCACAGTATGCAAAGGAAAATTTAATAGAAACCCTGTTTTTGTTGAACAGTTTAAGCTTCGAGTAGTTGCTGAAGACCAAGCTAGGCTAGGCAGGGTCACGTGTCAATGACAATGGAGTGTGTGAGTTTGTGCGTTTGTATGCATATGCAAAATACACCTTTTTTAATATAGAGAAATTGTTGCATTTCGAAACACTTTCCTTTTTATGCAGGCTATCTGTGCTGCAAATTTGCAAATCCGGCTTGTTATTGTGATCAAAAAGCTCTCTTTCTTTGTGATACAAAAGCGGAAATAATCAGTTGCATCAAACGTGGTTGTTTTATTAATAAAAAATTGTTAGAAAAATCTTTTATTGTTGATTAAAAATGGTAAAAAGTCTTTCATAGTTTCAGGTATGAAGAGCTTTTCTTTGAAATGCATTTAATACAAGTGATAAAAGAGTCGATAATTGACACCATTTTTCTCTTTTGAAAGATTTTTTTCTGGTGGAAATAATCATTTTGAAATGTGATTCGTAAAATGGGTTTTGCAAATATGACAATACAAATATTTAATTATTTTCACCTGAAGTGAAAATGTTTCAGCTTATCCCAATAAGCATAATTATACATTAATTAAACATTAGGCGTTTGAATTTGAATTGGCTAATCTTTCAGGTCATGAATTCAGTGACACTTATCACTGACGATATAAATAGATCTAAATTAATAAATAAGGATTTGAAATTTTCATCTTTATTTGTTTGTTTGTATGATGTTTTTACGTTACATGGAACCAGTGGTTATTCAGCAACGGGACCAACGGCTTTACGTGACTTCCGAACCATGTCGAGAGCGAACATCTATCACCAGAAATACACATCTCTCACAACCCAATGGAATCCCAGGGAATCGAACTTGCGGCCGCCGAGGTGGCACGCCAACACCATACCGACCACGCTACTGAGCTGCTAATTTTTTTTTACCAGATGTAAATCTTTATGACAAAAATTGCAATTTTTCACAAAAAAGAAAAGTTCTTTTAAGGTATTATTATTTTTTTTTCTTTTTTTTTTTTTTTTTTTTTTTTTTTTTTTTTTTTTTTTTTTTTGCTCTATCACAGCCCTCCAATTCGACTGGGTGGTATTTATAGTGTGGGGTTCCGGGTTGCATCCTGCCTCCTTAGGAGTCCATCACTTTTCTTACTATGTTCGCCGTTTCTAGGATCACACTCTTCTGCATGAGTCCTGGAGCAACTTCAGCCTCTAGTTTTTCCAGATTCATTTTCAGGGATCTTGGGATCGTGCCTAGTGCTCCTATGATTATGGGTACGATTTCCACTGGCATATCCCATATCCTTCTTATTTATATTTTCAGATCTTGATACTTATCCATTTTTTTCCTCTCTTTCTCTTCAACTCTGGTGTCCCATGGTATTGCAACATCAATGAGTGATACTTTCTTCTTGACTTTGTCAATCAACGTCACGTTTGGTCTATTTGCACGTATCACCCTATCCGTTCTGATACCATAGTCCCAGAGGATCTTTGCCTGATCGTTTTATATCACTCCCTCAGGTTGGTGCTCGTATCACTTATTACTGCAAGGTAGCTGATGTTTCTTGCACAGGCTTCAGTGGAGGGCTTTTGCCACTGAATCATGCCTCTTTTTGTACTGGTTCTGTGCAAGTGCCGGGCATTTGCTTGCTATGTGGTTTATGGTTTCATTTTTCGTATGTTCTTTGAACATATCTGGTTCTTAGGGCCTGATCTTGTGCCGCTGTTATCATTCCTTCAGTTTCCTTCTTTAGCTCTCCCCTCAGTAGCCATTGCCATGTGTCATCGCTGGCTAGTTCTTTAGTCTGTCTCATGTATTGTTCGTGCATTAGTTTGTTGTGCCAGTCCTCTGTTCTGTCTGTCATTCTCCTGTCTCTGTATATTTCTGGGTCTTCGTCTTCTTTTATTAGTCCTTCTTCCCATGCACTCTTCAGCCACTCGTCTTCACTGGTTTTCAGATATTGCCCCAGTGCTCTGTTCTCGATGTTGACGCAGTCCTCTATACTTAGTAGTCCTCTCCCTCCTTCCTTTCGTGTTATGTATAGTCTGTCCGTATTTGCTCTTGGGTATAGTGCATTGTGTATTGTCATGTTTCCTGGTTTTCTGATCTATGTTGCGGAGTTCTACCTTCGTCCATTCCACTATTCCTGCGCTGTATTATTATTATTATTATTATTATTATTATTATTATTATTATTATTATTATTATTATTATTATTATTATTATTATTATTCAGAAGATGACTGTTCATATGGAACAAGCCTACACCATATTCTTTCAATGAATATGGTGTTCATTAGAAAGAAGTTACTGAAGGTAATGTGAAGTACAGAAAGAAAATCTCCCTTATCAAAAAAGTACAGATACATTCACAAATTAATAAATAAAAATGTGAGTAAATTATTAAAATACAACGGAAATTGGTGACCATGTTACGCTGTGCCCTTTTTATCAACAGTGTCAATGATTTTCTCTTACACTAATATACCCTAACCTCACACCCTAATATATCCAAATTTCGCAAAACATCGGATACATGTCTCCTATAAGGCATCTAGAGTATGGAAGAAGGATACTTTCCCAATTTGAAATGTATAAGACAAGCGCAAGCGGACACCAGGCTGGGATCCTTAGTAGTGTGTGTAAAAAGGAACATCCTTCTCTGGTCAGGTCGGCAACGCGACCTCGTTCTCATATTCTGGATGCAGGATCAAATCCTGCTTTGGACATCAGATTTACTTTATAGTCTTGCTTTTGGATCTAAGGCTTCGTGGTAAAAATCATATTCAAAAAGATGTGAAGATCGAGAAGTTGCAAGGACATTAGTTATTACAATTACATACTTATCTGGTAAAAAGTTACCATTAGTTATATATATATATATATATATATATATATCATATATATATATATATATATATATATATATAATACACACACACACACACACACACATATATATATATATATATATATATATATATATATATATATATATATATATACATATATATATATATATATATATATATATATATATATATGTATATATATATATATATATGTATATATATATATATATATATATATATATATATATACATATATATATATATATCTATGTGTGTGCGCCCGCGCGCGTGTGTGTGGGTGTGTATGTATACATATATGTCTCTATCATTCTAATTCCATCATAATTAGCTAATATAACCAGGATATCATGATACCTTGGAAGAACTTTTCTTTTTTTGGGCAATGACTACTTTTTGTCATAAAGATTTACATCCTGTAAAGAATAAACATTCAAATCATTAGTTATCAATATGAATAAATCCATAACGATAATGAAAAGTGTAAATGAATTCATAATCTTAATGGGTAACATCTTTTGCATCATTTTACTTGCTTTATTGGCTGGGTTAATCATCAACATCTTTTGAAGTATAAACAAGTAGAGAGACTCGCAAAAAACAAACCATTGGCATGGCCAAGTCAGTCTCCAGGAAACTGCATTTTCTCTTTACATGCTGCGGCAGGCATTTCTCGATAGATCGGCTCTTCCGGATTTAAGTGAGACTTAATTGTCCTTGCATGGTCATAATTTCTCGGAAGGCCCTCCGTGTGTCATACTGTTTGGCAAAATTAAATAAAGGCCTTTCAGTTTTATAAATGACCCAGAGTCCTAGACACACACACACACTATATATACACACACACACACACATATATATATATATATATATATATATATATATATATATATATATATATATATACATATATATATATATATATATATATATATATATATTATATATATATATATATATATATTTATATTATATATGAATATATATACAATATATATATATACTACTATATATAATATATATATATATATATATATATAATATATATATATATATATATTTCTAAGGGTAAACCCTTTTCCCAAGAAAACCCTCCAGCCTTTAATAATTTCATTTTACTAGAAATTCATTCTTCTCATTTAAAACCAAATATGGTGGTACGATTCGTCCCTGCCACCAACTCTCTCTGGGGAAACTACTTTAATCTTGTTTCCTTGCTCGAGTGAACAGCCGACAGACCTTAATTCCAGGCACGGACCAGGGACAAGTGCTAATCCTCGCCCATGGCAAGTCAGTTGGGAGAAAGATACGGGATCGATCATTTGGGCGCCGCCATCTTGGAACATACCACGAGGTTGGCATGCCTGGATGAAATGCCCACTGCTGCCACCTGGACGCAAGGATCCTTGTATTCTGGGGAGTTTATAAAAGGCCTTGAATCGGCAGACTGGCTTAAGCACGTAGCTGTAGGCCCAGTATTATTTTGAAGTGCTTTTACTTGGCGCATCTCCCCCACCCCCTGACCTCCATCGCCGGACTCCCTGAAAGTAAAAGGAACAACACTCCTGACACGGTAAGGCCAAGTCTTCAGGTTCAGATCCTTGCAATTGCAACTAAGCAGAATAGCCATTGCTAAAGCTGGTTGCACATTAGAAACAAACCTATATTAGCATAAATTCCCCTTATGTGAGGACAAGTGAAACCAGAGTTCCACAGCGTAAGTAAGTGTCAATATATTTTGCTTATTTATGTTAGGAGATCACAAGTGACTACAAATGTGTCATAAGTATTGTTAGACCACATGCATGCCAAATTAGTTCACTAGAAGAGAGAGTTATTAACACTAACACAAAATTTTTATTTACCAGCGCATGATAGCTAGGCTGATTTTCACAAAACTTGAGTCTTATTCAGACATATTAAACTCGGTCATCCCGACCCTTTGAGTCTTATTCAGACATATTGAACCTTGAGTCTTATTCCAGACATATTGAATCTGTTCCTTCTAACAGTCCTGATTCATTTAGTGCAAGCAATTTGAGTCTTGCAGACACTCTGAGTCTTCCAAGACACTTGAGCCGTTTTCACAGAAACATTTGAGTCTTTTCAGACACCCTGATTCTTCCGAGACACCCGTGCCATTTTCACGTACAAATTTGAGTCTCTACAGACACCCTGAGTCTTTCCAGATAACTTGAGTCTTCCAAGACACCCGAACCGTTTTCATGAACGCATTTGAGTCCTTTCAGACACCCTGAATCTTCGGAGACACCTGAGCTGTTTTCACTGACAAACCTGAGTCTTTCCATACACCCTGAGTCTTTCCAGATATATTGAATTGTTCATTACAAACATATCCACATTTTCGGAGCAATTTCTGGGTGAGTGCCACTTTCCTAAATAGGCACTTCCATTTTGTGCTATTGCTGGCACAGCTTTTCATTCCAAATTTGATTGTGCCTCTACTGCACAGCCTAAAATCAATGTCCTCTCCTCACTCAAAGCTCCAGCCCAAGGGCTGCACTCCCAGTATGAGATGGATGCTGAGGTTCTGCCCTTGTTGTTGCATGCGATGGCATTCTGCGGGTCTGACCCCCGTCCCTGAATCGGTCCCTACCATACCATGACACTTTCCAGGGTCATATGGATTTACTACAGTGTAGCCCTCCCTGACAATGAGTCTCCAGAAACCTATTGGTGGATAAGACCCCTGGCCAAAATAGAAGCCATGGTCTCCCTCATTTCGCAAAGGGTAATGCCAAAGGGCCCCCAAGTCAGAAAGGACAAAGAAATAAAGTTTGAATAGATAGATAGCATCACCTATACCATCCTCACGGTCCTCCTCAAAGTAAAAGTGCCCTTATTGGATGCAGGCCATGAAATAACATATTGCCACCTGGGAGTGGAGGATCGATTTCATAAAATTTACCAGGCCATACTATGGTAGAGTTCACTAGCTTTGCAGTTGAGTTCCACTCACCGCACGCCAGTGATTGACATTGACTAGCTCTTGAAGGGTAAATAACTTGACTCCGTTTAGTAATGTTGAGTTTCATGCATGTCATGACACCACAGATTTTAGTTCCCAGAGTTGTGAAGTATTTTAACTGATATCTACGATAAAAGATATATTTAGTTACACATAAATCACTCTGAAGATACTGGTTCATTCTGTCTGTGCATCTTTTTGTTATGCGCAGCCAAGATACACAAGCATTTTGCTTTTTTTTTAAATTGGTGTTGGCCTACATAAGCGATCCCACATAGACCACATTAATTGAAAGGAACCATAGACTTATGCAGCCAATTCCAATATCAGGGTATTAATTCATCATAATCAACCATATAAGTTGATACTTCCTACAGTTCAGTTAAAAGTCACACAACCTCACCATTCTAAAATACGTGCACTTGCAGTAGTGAGCTCTCACGGGTTGAGCAGTGCATTGCTCTGGGTGCACAGGTGGCCCCACCTAAATTTTGACAATCTGGGGCTCCAACCCCCTCAAATCATTCATTAGGCCTTTACCCCACTGCCAGGGCAATGCACTGCTCAACCTGTCCCGAACAAGGTGCCCTTAACCAATTTCATTCCTGTGCCAGGCCCTGTCCCAGTGCTAGTGCCACAAAGTACCATAGGTCTATTGAAAACCTCAATTGTGACTCCAAATCTCTGCCAGGCCATCTTAAGAGTCCTGAACATTGCCATGCTCTGCATGTTGGGGACATCGTGCTCATTTTTGAATCTCAATTCCTGTGCCTGAACCTGCATTAGTGTCAGTGCCAGAGTCCATATCCAACCTCCCGCCAGTTCCGGATAACCTCTCACCTCCCAGTTTGGCACCGTTAACAGTGCTGGTATGAGAGATCGCCAAATATCCACTAGGAACCCAACCGGATTCTCATGACCAATGGGGAAGCTCACCCAACAGAGTGGTCTCGCAACCCAAGCCTGAGTTGGTCACCTTAGCTTGTGAGCCTCTCATGCCTACTATGACCTCTTCCTCTTCTTTCCAGTCCTCAGCAGACAAACCCTTGAGTAAGGATTCTGCCATCCTTCAACTGGCCAATGAACTTAAGGAGTTCAGAGGATTGGTGCTATATCTTGTAAGGAATGCTGCTGTTTCAGTGGTTGCAGCAGCTGGAGTAGCTGGCATTCCCCTAACGTCCTCGAACTAGTTCCACAAGTCAAAAACTAAAGTTGACACAGCGACCTCTGAGAAATCCATGGAAGTGAGATCAAAGGCATAGAAGCTCCGGGTAAGCCTAAGAGAAAGTTGATTAACTTACTTGGCACTTGTGCTCATGGCACAGTGCCTCACTTTTATCTTGAGAACTTGGCACCTCTATCCAGAAGAAAATACCAGGTTTCTTCTTCTATTCTTTCCTTGTTATCACTTCAATTAATTCTTATTGTACTGTTTTTCTTTACCTTCGAATTTATTGTTTCCCCTTAATTTTATACCTTACTAAAGTACTATCCCTCTAATTCGAACTCTGCTTATGCAGAGTGCCAAGTGCCAGTATTCTGGCCTATCAGTCATATTAGTCTATGTCTTGCCTTCACAGGGAATGGTCAATTTAAGACTAAATGCCTCAGAGACATAAAACTCTTAACATGACTTATTTTTAACATGCCCATGGCATTTTGACATGTACTCTAGTACCCCTTGGGGCTAAAAAACTAATATAATCATCACAGAGGGTACTGAATTAAAGCCAAATTCCTTGGCATACTGAGTATAAATTTCCCTGTATAATTATTACTTACTCTTACATCTGTCATTTGTTTTCATTTTTTTTTCTTAATTTTCATGTACTTGCATAAATAATTCTGAGTCCTTGACCTCATTATCTTTAATTTACAAACCCCTGGCTCCTCATAATATAAGTCTATGTATGATTAACTCATGTACTGAAAACAGTGCCACTAAGCACTCAAAATTATAGTGCCCAGATTGGCACTGAGTCGTCACTCACAAGTATGGTGGCGCCATCTAACAAAGTCTGCAAATACTGCAGTTGTAATGCCTCCTCAAGGTAATATTAACCGCATGACTTTGAGACTAAAAAAGTCTTTTACGAATATTAACCGCTTCAGTAAGATGGGGGAATTTAAGGCAGATAAATGGTGGCCGGCAGGAACACAAAATATGATGAAAGGTGATGCTGATGTGACATGAATTCCACTTCAAGAACACCGTGAATTAAATAGCAGTGGGGTGACCACAGCAATAAAGCACAATCGAGGCAAAGGATCCACAGTGATAAAGCTCTGTCTGCAATGGAGAATGCATGTGAATACTTAGTGAAGTTAGCGCAACTAAAGGTTCGAGGACATGCTGATGGCACCAATGGATCCTCAGATATAATGCTGTTAAATTCACTTACGAACACAAGTAATGACAAAGTCAGGTCTATATGAGAATTGAGGTTGGAAAACGGGAAAGGTTTAGCAAAAGAAAAAGAGCTATGTAACTGGTAAAATTCAGATTCCTGGCACTTTACCTTACTTTGCAGAGATGAGTCCTGATAGATGTACCAATGACGAGAGGATATGGGGGAATTAGTAGTCCAAAAGATACTGTAGAGGAAGTCAGCCACGTGGTAGGGCCAGGCACAAGGGGAGTGCAGTTCAAGTGGCAGGATGTGTGTTGCAGCTGCATCCAGGGTGTGCCTAGTGAATGAGGTGATGCAAGGCGTTTTATGCCTTGTAATGCATTAGTTTTCCCATTATTCCAGTTATCCTATTTTCAAAAGTGACCTCGTGGGTAGCTCTGTTGTAAGGCCATTCGATCATATCCAGTCCACCATACCTCCACTAACGCTAGTCGTCATGAGAAGCATTAACACATTTATAAGGATATATAGTAAGTATACATACATATATATATATATATATATATATATATATATATATATATATATATATATATATATATATATATATATATATATATATATATATATATATATATATATATATATATATATATATATATATATATATATATATATATATATATATATATATATATATATATATATATATATATCTATATACATATATATATATATATATATTATATATATATATATATATATATATATATATATATATATATATATATATATATATATATATATATATATATATATATATATATATATATAATATATATATATATATATATACATACACACTACACTATATATATATATATATATATATATATATATATATATATATATATATATATAGGAAGAAAACTTTTACAGGTCTAGGATCTAATTATTACAGCTCTTGTTTTTATCATTTTAAGCTTAATTCATTGTCAACTCTTATACATAGGGCATTTTTTATTGCATCAAACTG
>NC_087200.1:43096204-43108704 GCF_015104395.2 Macrobrachium nipponense
TCTCTCGTTCAGTTCCTTTTCCTTGGGCTGTTCAGCTCCATTATCAATAATCAGGAGGATCCTCACCAGTGAATAGGCAGCCACATTAATCAAGATGACTATTTTTGCGTTAGACTTCAACGTCCCAACAACAGCTGCTGCCAATGCCAGGTAAGGCCACATTTTCTTCAACCTGGAATCCATATCTGAATTGTGTTACCTGTAGGCTGCAGAAGCCATAGCAAGTTTTTATACTCTCTTCTCTCTATCTCTCTCGATTTTTCCTTGATTTTCTATATTTTACGAGAGATATTTCGATTTATCAAACTATATCACGAAATATTCTGAAAGATTTTTAATTTTGCCTTGCCTCTTGGTGTTATAAATTGCTGAAATATCTCTCTCTCTCTCTCTCTCTCTCTCTCTCTCTCTCTCTCTCTCTCTCTCTCTCTCTCTCTCTCTCTCTCTCTCTCTCATCTTTTTTGTCTTATCCCCTTCTCTCTCGTGGTATTTTTTTCATCTTATCTCTTTTATTTACCATTTTGTCTCTAAGAAAAACAAAACTAACTACAGACGGGGAGTTGGAAATGAGGAAAAAATGGAAATTTTTCTAAGCTAAGATTTATTTTTATTGAATTTTACAAGATAATTAAAAGATATAATTCTAAGTGAATTAGCCGAGACATCAAGAGAAATAATATATATTTATATATAATAAATTACTACTGAACCATAATGATTGTCGAAAACTATAGGTAAGATTTAAGATTTTAAATTTATATCACATGGATACAATAAAAGATAAAACGATATTTAATTATATTAAACGATATTTAAATTTTGTCCTATATAAAAGTAAAAATAAGATATAAAGGAGTACAATTTTATTAGAACAACTTGGTTCGTAAATTGAAATGCAATATAAAAATATAGTAGAAAATCCTAACAACCCCATTGCTATTTAAGACCAAATAACATTAGACTCACTATGACTGACGTCAAAAAGAGGTCCAGCTCTATTTGCTACTTGACTCGACGTGACGTGACGTCACTCGATGCATTCATTGTGAACAGTTTCTTTCAAAGGCCCATAGAGAGTAGTGTCAAACTGGGTTGGCGATTCACGGTAAGTCATGAATTAGCGTGACTCGACGCTATGCGACGCAACGAGACGTATTTGATGTGAACGCACTTCAAGACACGTCGGCCAGACAATGATGTAACAGGGTTCTAGGCGGGAAGGGCCCACTAAGTGGACACATTGGTACTATCGTGCACAATAGTCCGTTCCATCCGCTGATCCAGAGGGAACACGAATCCGCGACTATGAAACCCCGAAGCAGTTGGGAAGTAACTAATTAAACACCCAATAGATGTTGCACCGTTGGGGCAAGGAGGGAGAGGGAAGCAGGGATTTTTAATGAGCATAGAGTAGTCTCCATAACCTAATATGGTTAATTAAGAGAGTGAACGTAAAGTTTTTGTTGTTGATGATGCTGGGTTTGAGTAGAAAATGTGCAGTTAAGGAAATATGCGAAATAGATATGAGAATAAAAGTGCTCAGGAAGTCAGTATCAGAATTTCCATTTCCTATAGATTATCGTATCTCATCAACAGACACGACTGTCCACAACATAGATACAAAGTTTTCACCAACAGTGTTAACAATGGTGTTCTGTAATCTGCAAGCCACATCTTATATATATATATATATATATATATATATATATATATATATATATATATATATATATATATGTGTGTGTGTGTGTGTGTGTGTGTGCGAGTATATATATATATATATATATATATATATATATATATATATATATATATATATATTATATATATATATATATATATATATATCTATCATATATATATATATATATATATTGATATATATATATATATATATATATATATATATATATATATATATATATATATATATATGTATATATATAATATATATATGGTATATACATACATATATATATGTATATATATATATATGTATATATACATATATTCTATATATGTGTATAATATGTAGTATATATATATATATATATATATATATGTGTGTGTGTGTGTGTGTATGTATGTATGTATGTATGATATTTATAGCAGCCAATTAGCAAAATTTTCAGTTCATTTACAAATTACGCCTATAGGTAATTTTCTTGAATTGCTAACACAATATGAAATATCAATACATTTTCACCACTATAACAAGTCCGTATTTAGTAGAAAGACAGAAAGACAGAAGCAGAGAAAAAATATTAATAATAGGACAGAGATAAAGATATAAAATTTCTAGGTTAACACCACAGTGAACAAGCCTCATTTTATTGGTTTCGTTTTATCACCGGGGTAAATCGCAAAATATCAGATATCATTTCAATATATATCTTTCATAATGCTATCTTCATCAAGGTTTTCACGATGCATTGTAAAAGAAAATAACTCGGATTCTGTTTCAATGAGCAAAATAGTTTTCCAGTGCCGATGTAGTTTTAGCTAATGCTAATGTGTAAACGAGTTAATTATCGCTAACAATTTTGATTGACATATTTTAAAAGTAATTGCTAGCAAAAATGCTATTGTATGAATTTAACTTCTCTCTCCAGGGAAGTCAACTGCAGTGGTCCTTCCCCTTCCCGACTATATAGTTCCTGTTATGGGGAGGGTTAGGGACCACTATATGCTACCTTGGCATTGGTGAGTTAGGTTGGCTAGGATATGACCAATTTTAGGCTGCAGCTTTTAAAGCTCAACTAATATTTTGCAAAGGAAAAGAAGGTCTTATAGCTGTTTAAGGCTCTAGATGTTTTAAGGTTTATAGTATATGCTAGCTCCTGTGTATTTCAGAGCCGTGTCTAATTGATTTTCGTCAATTAAATCTTATCGAAACATCAGATATGGATCTTATTTTGGGAATAGCTATTTGAAGCCACGGCCTAATTGCCAAAAATATGCAGTGATATCTAATGTTGATAATTAAGGCACTTATCAGAGTAAATCAAAGAAATTTAAAGTGAAACTTAGCTAAATTTAGTAAGAGTATGATAATGATCTTATTAGCACAAATATTTGACCCTCTGGTACAGTAAGTATTAAAAAAAAAGCTAGGCAAGTCATTGTTGAGAATAGCAATAATAACATGGCATCCATTGATAATACCACGAGCAATGAATAAAAATTTGGCATATATACCGTACATATGACAATATTATATCACAGGAATTCCGTAAATATGGCAATATTACTATTTTCATTGTACAATTTTACGGTGACTATAGGAATGCATAGCAGTTATAACGTAATTTCTATTTACCATTTCACTATTAGTTATGCAAAACCTTTCGAATTGGTGAAATACAATTAAAGTTAAATGAAAATACGACCACTTAGAGGTGGTAGGTACGATATTTTGCCGCGATATAACTTACTGGTAACTTGCATAATAGTAAACACCGCCGACGACAGGGAGAGGGCAAGTTATACAAGATTGCTGCTGCACCTGTGGCAAGCCTAGCAAATTGTGCTAGTGGCTGCAAGACTACTTTTGTGTTGCGCGTTTTTGCAATATGCAACAAAGAAAAGAATTGCATACGTCATATGCTAAAATCAACAGGTACTTACCTGTTGATTTTAGCATAGTGGTTAATCCACAGCACCAAACGATTTAGATACGAGGACAAAGGTGATCTTTTTAAGAGTAATACTTGAATGACAAGTATGAAAAAGATATAAACAAACATTTTGTTCATTTCAAGGCCTTTCCAACTTTCAGACCAAAAATAAACAATGGCCGAATTTTCCTGGCTGATAAACTATCTCACTGACCAGCTGCATCGACCATTTTTAATAACTCACCTGTTCTACTGGCATATATACATATACACACACATACGCACACACATAACACACACATATATATAAATTTTATTTGTGTATTATATGTATATGTATATATGTATGTACCATATCTGTCAATATATGTGAAAGTATACGGCATATGTATTTATGCATATTCTATCATCATCTTCCCTGATGTCGAAGTATGACGATTAACAATTATGATGATTATAATATTAATAAAAAGAATAATGATAATAACTGCAATGAACATTAATTTGATTATTATCATTATGATTAATAATATCATCAATATTTTACACGTATCATTATCCATTGGCTAAATACTGGTCTTTATCCACACAGGCATTCGACCGTGTGGCAAATTTCGCGGGTATCTGAACGATACTTTACGTATCCTTGAATCTCCAGTGTAACAAAGGTTTTATCACAGTGTGTGTAAGGCTTAGTGCATATTTCAAGTTAAAAGAAACGTGAATTGTGCCACAGAACTGTATTACACAATCAGTATTCTCATTCAATTCCCATTCCCTTATTGTGCTCTTCACAGGGGTTGGAGTGTATGAAACAATATACGAATTCCATATAGTACTGTTACTATTACCACTACTACTAACATCTGAGTTTTCATTCATAAAGTATATGGTCGAGGTGACTAGTAAAGTACGTCATCTGCAGTATCAATGAGTAGGAAGGCCTTCAGCAATGACGTTTTCCTAGCCTCTATCTGCGAGCCTGCTAGATTTAGTAAGTTTCCCTTTAAATTTCCTTGGTCTACTATGATAAGTGCCTTAATTATCAACATTAGACATCACTGCATGTTTTTGCCAATTAGGCTGTGACTTCAAATAGCTATCTTCAAATCACTATCCATATCCGATGCTTTGGTAAGATTTTATCGAAGAAAATCAATTAGACACGATCCCGAGATGCACAGTAGTCAATGATCAATCAATATTAACACTGATCAACATCCATTCACATAATACTAGTTTGCTATGATCACAATTGAAAGGAGTGAATAATAGTAAAGAACTCTGTAAATATGACGTTACGTTTCCTGATGTTGATGACATTCTGTGTTCCACAACATTTATGGGGTATCATGTGGCCTAAGCCAGTAGCAGTAGATGGTAGGGTGCGGAACAAGTCACTGTCATTTGTGCTTGTCCGAAGTGACCTCCTACCACAGGTATGGGTAGCGTCATCCTTAAACTTTTGGTATAGGCTATTATGTTCATTTAAAAAGTGCCCACACCATAATATAGTTTGTGGTGGGTTAGTAGTTTTCATGACCATGGCAATCTACATTAAGAATAATAACAATTGGACAGGTAAAAGATTATTCAATTCACAGCGCATTTTCGTTGCTGGAACCTCACACGCCAACAAAACCTCAAAACAATACATGATGTAAAAAAATATTCGCTAGTTACGTCCATTTGGCTACATTTAGCCATAATTTGTAAGTTTCCAAAAACTGACATTGGGTGTTATCATCCATATTACCCGCCTTCTCTATGGATGTTGGCCCAACCAAGCAATATATATATATATATATATATATATATATATATATATATATATTATATATATATATATATTTATATGTATATATTATATATATATATATATATGTGTGTGTGTGTGTGTGTGTGTGCGTGTGTGTGTGTGTGTGCGTGTGTGTGTGTGTGTGTTTGTGGTTGATACCTCAGTAACGTAAGTGAACTGCTAGTTTACTGCTATATATGTTAGTTATTTTCTTCTTTTTTTATAACAGGTGGTTTGCAGGTTACAGAACACCACCGTTAACACTGTTGGTGAAAGTTTTGTATCTATCTTGTGAACAGTCGTTTCTGTTGATAAGATACGATAATTTATAGGAAATATTAATTCATGAATACTGACTTCCTAGCACTTTTATCTTTTTCATTTCGCACATTTCCTTAACTGCACATTTTATACTCAAACCCAGTATCGTCAACAACAAAAACTTTACGCCCACTCTCTTAATTAACCATATTAGGTTATGGAGACTACTCTATGCTCATTAAAAATACCTGCTTCCCACTCCCTCCTTGACCCAACGGTGTGACATCTATTAGGTGTTTAATTAGTTACTTGTCCAACTACTTCGGGGTCTCATAGTCGCGGATTCGTGTTCTCTCTGGATTAGAGGAGCGAACTGACTATTGTTCACGATAGTACGTCTGTTTTTTGCACGAACAGCAAGTATATAAGTAAACTTGGCCAGAAAGTATTAATCAAAAAAATCCACCTATGTTTTTGGATTTCATAAGATGAATTTGACATCAACTACTAGGAAATGTTTACTCATTAACTTCTTTAATTTTAGCATAAATGTGGTACAACAAGTGCATGGGATGTTGATATAATATTTGTTTTGAAGCCAAATGTACCTGTTATATGATGGGAAATAGCCTCGACCTCTTATTGGAATTCTAGGCTTCTGGAAATTCAGGAGGCTTATGCGAATTCCGGAGGTTTCTAGGAATTCCAGAGGCTTCTGGGAATTCCAGAAGCTTCTGGGAATTCCAAAGGCTTCTGGGAAATCAGAAATCCCATATGAATTTCGAAGGCTTCTGGGGATATCGGAGGCTTTAGGGAATTCTGGGGCCTTCTAGGAATTCGGGAGACTTATGGTAATTCCGGAGGCTTCTGAAAATTCCAGAGGCTTCTGGGAATTCCGGTGCCTTGAAGACAATCTCCAGATTTCTTTCACAATGCTAAAGCAAGGTGGTTATAAGTAAGGTGGTTGCATCTCGAGTGAAGGAAATTGACTTGTCGGCATCTCTTGCCTGCCTAGGCCACACCCTCTTTACACTATTTAGCTATGTTAAAATATCAACATAGTTAAAAAGACTGCCTTCCTGCTTTGATTACTGAAAGACGACGAGCATGGTATAAATGGGGAGGAGCTTAGTGACGTCACTCATAGCTAGCCAATCAGGAAAAAGAAGTTTTCAATTACAGTTTGAAATTTGTTGGTAAGGGGAAATCTTTTTACAGGTAGGAACGCTAATACTTGTTGACCTATACTAAAACTTCTTAGGTTAGTCTCATCATCATATCTCCTTTTAATTTAGAAGTAAAGTTTATTCCTCCATCATTTTATACAATTTTTGGTATTCCAAACTTTGAGAAAAGCTCTATTAGCTTTTCAGCAATTACCTTGACATATATGCTTTTAACAGGGATCACCTCCGGATATCTTGTCACAGGACATATTAATATTAACAGATACTCATTTCCCTTCTTCATCTTTGGAAGAGGTCCAAACACCTTGCTAAATGGTCCTCCTCTAACTTCTATAGCTTGTATGGGGGCTTTCTGAATGGTTTTAATTGGCTTTCCAGCTATCTGGTAGCTGTGACACTCTCGACAGAACCTGCTAACCTCTTTGTGAAGTTCAGGCCAGAAAAAATACTTCATAATCTTCTCAACAGTCTTCCCGACACCCAAATGTACAGACTCATGTGTTACTGCCACCAGTTGCATCCTCAATGGATTTGGAATCAAAATGTGATGATATATGCCCCATTCAGCATCTGGTATATCTGCAGGTCTATGCTTCCTCATCAGCAAACCTTTCTTTAGATAACAACAGGTGGAGATTGCTGCATCTCTTCTTGATCAAATATTCTGAAGAACAAATCAGCTAACAATGTATCCTTCTTCTGCAGTTCTATTAACTTCTCTCTTGTCACTTGACCGACTTCAAGGGCTGAACACTCAATCTGCTAACTCAGCTACTGTAGTTTCATTACTATTTTAAGGAAAGCTCTAACTACTCTGAGTCCTTCAAGAACAACAGGTTCTTCTTCATCTTCTCAGGAAATCTCTTTTTAGTCAGCACTATGGGTAACATCAGTTTCCTGGAACAGCTCATCTAAGCTCAAAGATCCTTCACTTGATCCTTCTTGGGTGCATAAATCCTCAGTCTCTTCACTTACAGGCGAGTCCTCTTCATACTCTTGGTAGTTACACAACTAGGAAACAAGTGAGGGTTATTCTTCTCTAAATCTACTGTAGGAATAATCCTCAACGGTTTGTCTGTCACTATAGGACAGGGAACAAATGGCACACTACTAGCTTCATTACCCAACAAAACATGTACACCTTCCACCGCCAGTAATTCCTTTACAGCAAAATCAACAATCCCTATTACCATCTCACACGACAGGTGTAAGCAGTAAATAGGAGTTACCTCTTCTCCTCTGATACCCTTCAAAATAACTGTTTCCTCCAAACTACTCAGCCACTCACTGCTTGAAGTTACATTTCCACAGGTTGCTAAACGCTCAGCTTGTTTAGTCTCAGTCATCTCTGTAGTCTGATTCTTCCCCACACTGCTCTTTGTAGATTGTCTCACCTGGTCACCTTTCACCACTTGACCAACTGGCTTTGACTGCTGATGTCTCTGATAACACTCATGAATATAGTGTCCTGCTCTTCCACCTTTGAAGCGCACAACATTAGGCTTCTGTATTTGTCTTGAAAAACTAGATGATGAGCATTTTACATTAGCTTGCTAAGGGGTATCATCTTGCATTGTATCGGTATTACCACTTGTCGAATTCCCATTATTAAATTTGTTCCTGAAATTTGGATGAGACTTAAAACTTGTGCGTTGTTGATTTTGGTACTTGTAATCTTCACTTAGTGTAGCGCTTTGTCAAGTTTCTCTCTCTCTCTCTCTCTCTCTCTCTCTCTCTCTCTCTCTCTCTCTCTCTCTCTCTCTCTCTCAGATAGGCTCTTATGTGTTGAGGAATTCCTTTAAGAGATTGTTGAACAACAACTAACTGTTTAAGATCATCCAAAGTGTTAACTTTAGGAGCCTCCAACTATCGTTTGAAACATCCTCTCACATTGTAAACATAATCCAAGAAAGTTACCTTGTCATCTTTTCTTAAAGATCTGAATCTTTCATTGTAATATTCTGGGGTCATCTGTTAAACTTGTTGCACATTGTGGTTTAGTACCTTGTAATCTTTACACTGATCAGCTGTTAACACTAAATAAGCATTTCTCCCCTTACCAATCAAGACACTTTGTAACAAAACTGATCAAAGACCTCATCTGGAGCTTCTTCAGTAAACTTAACGATTAACTTTTGCACGCTTACCATATCAAATTCAGGGTCTTGACTACCTTGGGCAGGAACACACAGGAATTTGACATTTTGACAGATTTATTCCGACGTTTCGCAATACATTATTGCATCCTCAGGGAATTCTACAATGAATATAAATATAGATTTTATTTCTTTTCCAAATATAACCTTATCAATAAACCTTGCTTAATTGTGAATTATTCTTCCGTTCTAAGTTTTTTTAATGTAACTTATTATGTGTTTTAAGTTTGATTTGATGTTAAGTGGACTTATAAATAACTATTATTTTTGATTTTGTAATTTTTTAAAAGTTTGAAAATTTTGTTTTGTTTATATCTATATTGCAGAAACCCCTGAGGAAACAATAATGTATTGTGAAACGTCGGAGAGAATCTGTCAAAATGTTAAATTCCTGCGTGTTCCTGCCTGCTTACATCTACCAAGGGTTACCCTACCCAGTGGCCTCCTGATGATTTTGGCTATATATATATTATATATATATATATAATGTGTGTGTGTGTGTGTGTGTGTGTGTGTGTGTATACAGAGAAAGAGAGGATCCTCAATTAACGTGTTCTCATCATTTAGTTTTGTGACCCCGTGAAATTTTGGTGATATCAGTTAGCTAATCAATAAATTTTGAATTATTCATATCTTGGAGTCAATATCTTAAGAAAACATGTCATTATAATTTTGAATGTGTAAAAAATGAATATATTATGTATCATCTGCAAGATGTGAAACATCATGTGATCCAGAATACTTCTTTATTTTATGGTGTTTTTCAGGAAATTCTATGCTCACATGAATATTTGAACTGATTGTCAAGGAGATTTAGTAGTATCTTCTTAACTTAGGAGCTGGGGTAAAAAATCAAAATGAAGCACCCCAGGCAAGGGAAACTTTACAGTCGGCCTATTTAAGAAAAAACACATCGATGGAAAGAGGAAGATATGCAAATGCACGAGGTGTAAAAATAAAAATTCTAAAAAATGTTCCCCACTTTCCACGAGATGTTGAAAATAACTATTTACAACCTCTTGTGTGGCCTCTTTTACAAAGCAATCGTAAATTTTACCAAGTTATGCATGTTTTTTCTAATAAATAAATTCATTTAATTTCGTAAAATTATAATTACAGCTCACACAAAGCAGATAAGAAATTAAATCATTAACAAATTCTAAGCATATTTTTTGTAAAATATTTACGTAAATTTACCGAGAACAAAGGTGCAGTAACTTTTGTATCTATGCACATTTTTCTAATATTTCTTTGAACTTTTCTTTGCAAAATTACATTTAAAACTGACATTCTATCTTAAAAGATAAGAACTAAAACCAACAGCAACCTCTTGGTATTTATGAGCAAATTTATAAAAAGACGTCTTGTGAAACAGAGAGGCAGTACATCCTGCCTTTAAGTCAAGATTACAACTAAACTCCTGAGCAGCCCAGTTTCTCATCTTAGACAGTAAACTCTTGAGCCGCTCAGTCTCTCATCTTAGACAGTCTAAAAGTTGCCATTAGTGAATTTATGGGCTATAGAAGTAATGGCCACTCTTTCCCACCCAATTCCCTCAAATCGATTGAGAGTAATATTGTTACTCACCATGAGTGAATCCGTCCACCACCGAACAGTTGTTATTACTACTCAGGTGAGGGTATCTGTCCATTAAGAGTTAATTTCAACAGTGAGATGAAATGATTTTACTTTCAAGTCTTTGGAAAATAATGTTTTTGAATGGAGAGTTGGCTTGGGAAGAGATATTCCTCGTTTAAATATATATATATATATATATATATATATATATATATATATATATATATATATATCTATATATATATATATATATATGATATATATATATATATATATATATATATATTATAATTATATAGGTGTACAAACAGTGTACCCCTTGGCTTTGTGGACTCACGATTCGAGGAGTCGCATATTCGCACATTATTCTGTGGAGTGTATATGCCCATTATTCGCAAAAATTTTCCTGAGAAATATTTACAAATTAATTCATTTTCATATAATTTTGTGTGACTAAATAGACTTTTTGTGGTAAAATTTTAAAATACAAGTACAAGCATTTTTGGAGGTGTTTTTGTATTTTAACTATCAAAATAGACAGTTTTATGTCTTATCATGAAATCTTTTAGAATCTGCCATTATACTACTTACTTCCAATTGTAATTTTAATATAGTCATGGCCCGTTTCATTTAGACCCTTGTATTTATAACATGTTTAAGAATGGCCTCAAAGATACAATCACAGATTTAAAAGCAAATTAGTCGCCTCATAGATATTTTCTTTGTATATGTGTGTTTATGTTTTGTGAATAAGTTTTTGCTTACCAAAGGTTTAAATGTGGTCAGTTGCCGCCCTGTATTATCCTTTAACTGTCTTGTCCCTGTTTCTGAGCAGTAGGACTTAATCTTTTTGTAAACCTCTTAAATTGTACCCATGTTTCATTTGGGAAGGTTACTAATTCTCAAGATGTGTAGGATTCTAGGTACTTATTTCCTTTATAATCCCTATTTGTCACTTATACGACCCTTCCTTGTTCACTTAGTTTCTCATGTACATCAGTCTGCTCAGTAAAGGACCTTTGAGTCGAAAGATCTCGGAGCTACTCCAGTGTTTCACTTTCCTTTGTGGCTTATATCTTTATATATAGTGTATGCTATGATATATATATATAATATAATATAAATATAATATAATATTAGTATACTCATATAGCTATATAGGATATAATATAATAAAGTATAAAACGATGTTTTAAATCTAAGGACTATATTTCGGTGGACTTTCTTCCACCGTCACCAAGCAGTAAATGGCAGGAGTTTCATTAGAGTAAATGTATAGCAGGAGATATCCCCTTAGGTGATGCCTGGGGACGTCGCTGAGCCAACATGGGATCTGTTAATTGTCTTAATCCGCTTCACCGTTGCCTTAAGAAAGGTTAATCTTGCTGTTTTATTAGTGAAGATTTCACCATTTGACATTGGTATCGACAGCTGCTCTTGTATAATGTCCCAATAGATTTCCTCAGAAAAATCAGAAACATCGGGTGAAGTAAGAAAAATATAGAAATATTGGAAAAACTCAAAACAATCAATCCTGTCCCATAATTTCATGTGCTGGAGCTTTTAACTACAGAATCTCTAAATGGTTAGCCGAGCTCCTATCCCCATTTTTAGGAACTTTGTCCGCTAGTCATATAAAATATACGGAAGTTTTCTGCAACAAATTCAATTCGGCAAATATCCCCATACATAATGTAAAACTTCTCGGCCTAGACGTAGACTCCCTTTTCACGAAAGTACCCATAAAAGATGCATTAAGGTTCCTCAAAAACAAACTAGAGCCATTCACTGGCCATTTCCCCATAGAACTGAATAAAATAATGCAATTTATAGAGCTCTGCATCACCAATAACGTCTTTTCCTTTGGTAATAACCTTTACAGTAAAAAAACTCGGTCTTGTAT
>NC_087200.1:43113704-43128704 GCF_015104395.2 Macrobrachium nipponense
AATGGTCATGTAAACTCATGGATAACGTTGGTTATGTCCAAATTCCCTGGAGGTGGTGCTGGGTTATTTTTCATGACTACATTGCATGTTCTGAGGTTTTTATGGTATATTCTGAACTCTAGTTTACCATTTTCACCTTAACATATTGTGTTTGTGTGTATCATATCTTTGAATATTCTTTCATCTATTTTGTAATTGGCATTATATTGGTTTCCATAACATAGCGGGGTTGTGTTGGTTTTGGGTTTAGCAGGTACTAGGGATTGCTTGTGGTTTAGAAACTTTTTAATATAAGTGTAATGTTAGTTAGGGAAAATTAAGATATATATAGCTAAAAAGAGAGAGAGATATCCACTGATAGACAGATGGATAGACAGAGAGAATTGAAAAATAGAATAAGAGAGAGAGAGAGAGAGAGAGAGAGAGAGAGAGAGAGAGAGAGAGAGAGAGCAACGTTCTCTTAAAAACCCGTAACAGGTACAAGTGTTTATCGAACTGGCGACCCTTAATTAAGTGCATTCGTTGCTTTATTTTTATAACCTTTCATCTCCCACCGGAACCAATACATTTCCGGTGACGTCATTAGTCACACCCATCGACGGAGGTGTTACAATTAATTTCCGCCCTAAACAGGTGGGACAATGGACGCGATTAACCACTGAATGAAACCAGAGGACAGTAACAGAGAAGGACCTTCCCACTTTTGGGAGGAACATCTCTTTGGAGGATGTCTACTGAGGAGCAGAAGAGACAGATTAGGAACAGAGCGCTGAGAGTGAGGTGGCAGGCCTCTCTCACAAGCCGTGGGGAAGAAAGGCGCAAACATCAAGACTTTGCATCTATTTTCAAAGCAAACTACGCTTGTACTTTACTGTGTATTTCTTTTTAGTGTGAATGAAGTATGAAAAACAACTTCGTTGTGTCTTTCAAACAACCTGAGACCTCAAGAATCTATAATATAAAAGACTATATAAAAAAAATTCCTTGCATTTGCAACTGCTGACAACAAACAATAAAAGCAAGTGTATGACATTTAAAATGGTGGCAGCGCTAACAGATCCCGAAACATAACAAGAGAGTGTGAAACATACAAGAAAAACAAAGGACAAATAAAAACAGAAGGTGAAGTGCAAAACGGAGCTCCAGAATTGGGAAACAAAGACGATACCAGACGGCGAGGAGAAGAAACATCTCCGGCGAAAACATTTCCGCAGACAGACTTCATCATTTACAGAAACATAGCAGCGGGCAGTCAAAAAGAATTTATAAACATTATCGCTTAAGAAACCCCTAGGGATGAAAGAAACATATTCCCCGAAGATTAAACAGATTAAACATAAACAAGTCATGAGTGAAGCAGAATTCGAGAATAACAGAAGATTAAACAACAACTTCAAGTCAACGTGAAACGGCAAACATCAAACATCATACATCATACATAAACATCGTACCGTAAGCAGCAGCACAACGTCGGTGTGCTCATTGTTATCTATACACACAAGCAGATCTTAATGCACAATCTGCTAAACCGGATGAGTACGTTTCAATATTTTAAATGCACTGCAATAAAAATTCCCGTTAAAATAATCTAAGAAAAAGACGAATCCCTGGTGGTAGACGGTGTACAACAAAGCAAGAGGAGGACAGCCGTAGTCAAGATTTAACAGGAAGGTGTAATCGACAGTAAGCAGCGAACTCCAGTGTTGGTCACGGAAGAGGAAAAGGGGAGGAAGTTCAAGAGAATTCAGTGAATAACGAACAGCAGTTCAACCGAATGGCAAAAGTAAGTCGTATTGAAAACAATTTTATTCGCTCTCTCAAGAAAGTGTAAAAACTTATATATATATATATATATATATATATATATATCTATATATATATATATATATATATATATATATATATATATATATTATATATATATATATAATATATATATTATATATATATATACATATATATTTTCTCTCCCTCGAATTTTTTTTTTGTTTTTTTTTAATTTATGATGTTTAACAGATGGGTATTTTTGACATTATGCCAAATCTTTTGGTAAATTGTTATTGATAATTGTTTAATAGATAGATATATTTGATATTATGCCATAGTCTCTTTAACGAATTGTTGAATACTGTTAGGAATAGCCCATACAATTTACGATCGACAGCAGACAGACGTAGCCAAATCCCTGTCCCGAATTCACGAAGAACATTAACTGAAGAAAATACTAATACAGCTAACACAAATACTATTACTACTACTACTACTACTACTTCTACTAATAATAATAATAATAATAATAATAATAATAATAATAATAATAATAATAATAATAATAATAATAATAATAATAATAATAATAATAACAATAATAATAATAATATAATAATAATAATAATAATAATAATAATAATAATAATAATAATAATAATAATATATAATAATAATTATAATAATAATAATAATAATAATAATGCCGGGTACCAACTCAAGAAAAGAGGAAACAGAATCAACCATCTGATGTTCATGGACGACATCAAGCTGTATGGTAAGAGCATCAAGGAAATAGATACCCTAATCCAGACTGTAAGGATTGTATCTGGGGACATCAGGATGGAGTTTGGAATAGAAAAATGCGCCTTAGTCAACATACAAAAAGGCAAAGTAACGAGAACTGAAGAGATAAAGCTACCAGATGGGAGCAACATCAAACACATAGATGAGACAGGATCAAATACCTGGGAATAATGGAAAGAGGGGATATAAAATACCAAGAGATGAAGGACACGATCAGGAAAGAAGATATGCAGAGACTCAAGGCGATACTCAAGTCAAAACTCAACGGCGGAAATATGATAAAAGCCATAAACACATGGGCAGTGCCAGTAATCAGATACAGCGCAGGAATAGTGGAATGGACGAAGGCAGAACTCCGCAGCATAGATCAGAAAACCAGGAAACATATGACAATACACAAAACACTACACCCAAGAGCAAATACGGACAGACTATACATAACACGAAAGGAAGGAGGGAGAGGACTACTAAGTAAAGAGGACTGCGTAAACATCGAGAAACAGAGCACTGCGGCAATATCTGAAAACCAGTGAAGACGAGTGGCTAAAAAGTGCTGGGAAGAAGGACTGATTAAAAGTAGACGAAGACCCAGAAATATACAGAGACAGGAGAAAGACAGACAGAACAGAGGACTGGCACAACAAACCAATGCACGGACAATACTGAGACAGACTAAAGAACTAGCCAGCGATGACAATTGGCAATGGTACAGAGGGGAGAGCTAAAGAAGGAAACTGAAGGAATGATAACAGCGCCACAAGATCAGGCCCTAAGAACCAGGTATGTTCAAAGAACGATAGACGGAAATAACATCTCTCCCATATGTAGGAAGTGCAATACGAAAAATGAAACCATAAACCACATAGCAAGTGAATGCCCGGCACTTGCACAGAACTAGTACAAAAAGAGGCATGATTCAGTAGCAAAAGCCCTCCACTGGAGCCTGTGCAAGAAACATCAGCTACCTTGCAGTAATAAGTGGTACGAGCACCAACCTGAAGGAGTGATAGAAAACGATCAGGCAAAGATCCTCTGGGACTATGGTATCAGAACGGATAGGGTGATACGTGCAAACAGACCAGACGTGACGTTGATTGACAAAGTCAAGAAGAAAGTATCACTCATTGATGTCGCAATACCATGGGACACCAGAGTTGAAGAGAAAGAGAGGGAAAAAATGGATAAGTATCAAGATCTGAAAATAGAAATAAGAAGGATATGGGATATGCCAGTGGAAATCGTACCCATAATCATAGGAGCACTAGGCACGATCCCAAGATCCCTGAAAAGGAATCTAGAAAAACTAGAGGCTGAAGTAGCTCCAGGACTCATGCAAAAGAGTGTCATCCTAGAAACGGCACACATAGTAAGAAAAGTGATGGACTCCTAAGGAGGCAGGATGCAACCCGGAACCCCACACTATAAATACCACCCAGTCGAATTGGAGGACTGTGATAGAGCAAAAAAAAAAAAAAAAAAAAAAAAAAATAATAATAATAATAATAATAATAATAATAATAACAACACATTGCAATTTAGAACAATGGCGCAAGCAGCAATCATTACGCAAGCCACTCGTTTCTGTGGACGAGTAGATAATTCAAATCCTGACAAAAATAGACTGGAATCATTTTCTGTGAACCAGTGGCTAGCTGATGCAGACAGTCGCATATCCACAAGGGGAATAACAAATGAAAGAACTAAAATTAACGAAGCCTTGCTTCTCGTTAGTTTAGAAAGAGGTGATACACATAGAACTCTTAATTCAATGAAATTCAGTAAAATAACTACATACGCAGAATTTAAACGAGTTTGTTTGTCAATATGGGAACCAATAAGCCAGTGTGATGCATTATATAATATTAGCAAATTCCTTACACAACATTTTGATGGGGAATCAATAGCCACTCTTCATATAGATACGAAAGAATCGATGCACCAAGCAGCAAAAGACTTGATGAAAACTATAATATCACCATACAAAAGAAGGATGATTTCAGTGATGACGAAGATGATTTACTTAGCTTAAGGCATATTTTGAATTATTTTTTCATTTGGTGCCATGTATAATGCACTCGGTGGAAAAGAAAAGAAAGCTTTCAAGAAAGTTAAAATTGATCCAAAGAATGATAGCATTACAGCAGTAATATCAATGAGACAAGAAATCCAAAAGAAGGAGATAGGTTTTTCTAAGAAATTTGCAGGGTTAACAGAAACTCAAAATGAAAGAAAGGGCAGAAATATAAGTGATTCATATAAAAGAAGTAACCAATATAACGAGAATTCCAGACAATTAGGAAACAGACAAACTTTCTTTCAAGGGAAATATGCACAAAATAATAGAAACAAATGGAATCCAAACCAGAGAGGAAGACAGAATCAATCAAGGAATGGTCCACCCGTAAGATATAATAATGGTCAATGTACAGATAGAAATAATTTAAAGCCAGTGAATAACCAAGTTCAAGGAACTAGACCAAAGACAACATGTGAAAACTTCGGGTATACCAATCATTCAAGTCAGTGACAATTAACCCCTTTACAGAGAAAGAAAAGTAAATCCCTTCAGGGTGATGAAAGAGAATGGGTAGAAACAGTTACAATAGGAAATGAAAGTTCGTCCGCATTTCCCTATTTACATAGCAAAGAGTGTACAATTTTCCATGACAGAAGAAGAAAGGATCTACCTATTGTAAAGATTCCAATAAATGGAAAGACATGTACTGTACTCACTGATTCAGGTAGCACTGTAAATAAAATTGATAAAATAACTTTAACCAGATATTCAGGCATTGCAAAAACTAACATTCAGGGTCAAAATAGTCATAAAAGGAATTGCAAAGAACCAGATTAAAGGTCTGGGAAATGTAAAACTAGAAATGGGTATTTTGTCACACAAAAATATTGAAAGTTTTCTAGTTTTAGAAGAGATATTTTCCCGCACAAGTATTGTTCTCATTTAATTTAATGAGGAGATGTGGAATAATAATAGATAGAAGTGAAGGAAAGATTAGCCTGAAACAGGATAATCAGAAGAGCGTATGTTTTACGCTTGACGAGATGAATCTGATCAATTTGTCTGAGACAGTGTCGACAAGCGAGACAAACATATGGGAAGAGCAAATAAGTAACAAGATAAAGCAAGATAAAGTAGAAACAGATAAGAAGAGGAATTCCCACACTTAGAGAATAATGAATTGCTAATATGCGCACATACAAATCATATACTCAGATATAAATAATTACTCAAATATAAATAATTACTCAAATATGAATAATTTTCATGATCAAAACACTGACTCTAACGAAAATCAAGGCACCTATCCCTGTAACTATAATGATGTGGTAGTGAGTTGTGAAAGTGAAGGGAAAGTACTAAATGAAGTATTGCTCTTAAATAAAATAAATAAATCAAATATAAATAGAATAATAGAAGTAACAGAAGAAACCACTGGAGATACAGAACTTTGCTATTTTTCACACATAAAAGAAGAAATATGTTGTGTTAGCACAGCTGATGATAATAAAGTTCAATTTATACTTAATAGAGGAATAACCTAGAATCCAAAATGTTTAGCAAAAAATTTATTTGTGATTAAAAGAGAACGTCAAAGATAAAGATATTCTATTATTGAATGAACAATTGCCAGATTTTGTCTGAATGGATAATTCTCTAGTCCACATGAATGGTGATAACTGCGAAGTGTATGTCCAAAACTATTCAGATAATAGACTATCACTATACGCAGGTATTGTCTTTTGCATAGGAATTCCCATTAACAATCCTTTACTAACAGTAGAAGAAAAAGCATTTTTCTCTATAAATGGCCAAAACTCTAAAATAAAACAGAAAGTGAACAAAACAGATTTTCCAGAAAATGGAGACAAATTAATTCAGGTATTAGAGAAATACAGAGATGTAATAGTTTTAGAAGATAAACTACGAAGAACAAATATTCTACAACATAGAATTTTGTTAGATGATGGAGCCAAGCCATTTTTTATTCCTAATTACAGATTACCAATAAGCCAGAGACCCATAGTTGACAACTTAATAGAGGAAATGAAAAGAGATGGAGTAGTAATTCCTTCTAAATCTCCACATAATTCTCCATTGTTACTTGTTCCAAAGAAAGGTGGCAGTCCAAGACATGTAATGAACTACAGAAAGTTAAACTCCAACACAGTTCCAGATAAAATGCCGATGCAGGTAATTCATGATATATTAGCTCAATTAGGAGGAGCAAAAATATTTTCATCCCTAGATTTACTTAGTGGATATTGGCAAGTACCTCTAGATGAAGAATCAAAATAATTCACAGCCTTCAGCACACATAATGAACATTTACAGTTTGAGGTAATGCCATTTGGACTCACATCAGCCCCATTAACATTCGTCAGACTAGTGTTACAAATTCTAGGAGATACAGAAAATGTTGCTGTATATTTTGACGATGTTATCATTTTTAGTAAAGACTTACAAAACCATCTCAAAACATTAGAAATGGTCCGAGAGAGATTAAGAATTGCAGGACTAAAAATAAGATTAAAGAAATGTCAATTCCTGATGAAATCATTAGAATACTTGGGTCATGTAATTAATGAAGACGAACTGTGGATGCAGGCCGGTAAAATAAAGGTAATAATTGAGTATCTAGCTCTCATTAATTTGAAAGCATTAAGAAGGTTCCTAGGTATGGTTGGCTATTATTGGCCTTTTATAAAAGGTTTTGAGACTATGACAGAACTAACCAGAAAGCATGTTAAATATTAAAGGAAGGATGAACAAGAAACAGTCAAAAGATTTTTATTTAGCTTGTGAGCAGTATTGCTACAAAATGCCAAAACTAGGATGAAGGTAGTATATTATGCTAGTATAGTTTTAAACCCAGCAGAAAGACATTAGTACCACAGAAAGAGTTTCGCTCTATATTGGCGTTTAAAGGAGTTTAGACATATACTTTTGTGTCAAAAAGTTAATGTGCTTACTGATCACAAACCCATTTGTGACTTGTTTAAAAAGAGAGCCTTCACTGAAATTCAATAGATGGTTCATTAGTGTATTAGAATTTGCCCTAGGATTCAGATGTATTGCATGAAAATTTAACACTTTTGCAGATGCATTATCCAGATCTCATGAAGAAACAGAAAAATACATAAAAACTAATACCTTTTGTTTTAGTTGTCAATTAGTAGATTTAGATCTAGAAAGAGTAAAATTACAACAAGAAAGAGATGCGGAACTCAGACAAATTGTTGGACAGCTATTATTAGATGAATCCATAAAACTTGATTTTCAGTTAATAAATGGGTTGTCGTATAAAAAGCCAAGAGAGAAAAATGGTTGTTCTCCCAAAAACACTAACCAGAGACGTTTTAGAACTAACACACTCATATAGTTAGCAGGACATCAAGGAATTAAAAAGACAACAAGAATCATAACCAGAAATTATTATTGGCGAATATTGTAGTGAAGATGCCAAGAACGTTGTAGAAAACTGTTAGTTTGTAATCAATATAAAGGTAACGTAAATCTTGAAACTCCACTTGAACAGTATCCATCATAATTAAATCTATTCCAAGCAGTAACTATGGACTTTTTAGGTCCATTTCCCAGTACCATTAGAGGAAATAAGCAAATATTACTCATCTTAGACTATCAAACACGATTTGGCGAAATAATACTAGTTAGAAACAGAGATGCAGCTACAATAGCAGAAGCTCTTAAATCTAGAATTATCACAAGATATTCATGTCCACAAGTTCTTTCTGTTAATGCTGCTGAATTTACTAGTGATCTTTTAAAGAAAATATGTGAATTTTATGAAATAAATAAATGTCAAATAACCGCTTATAAGCCAAGTTCTAATGGAGCAGTAGGAAGAACTAATCGTAATATAAAGGATATCCTGAAAACTTTAGTGAGTCCACAGACAGAAGACTGGGACTTAGCACTGGAAGACGTACAATTCACGTTGAATAATGCTGTAAATGAGGCAATAAGAGAATCTCCACATTATTTGTTATATGGTTATCAAAAGAGACTACCTAACATATATTTAGACGATGCGACACCACCCAAACATACTTATAACTATGATGATTATGTTGCATGCAAAACCAGACTTACTTACGAGACAATCATGAAAACAAGGGCTAAACTAAAAGAGGTCCATGAGACTCATGCCAAATATTATAATAAAAATGCCATCAAACCAGACATTACAGTGGGTACCCAAATATATTTACAAAGGCACAATCCAGAAGGACCATATGGAAAGGTTTCCCCTAAGTTCATTAGACCATATAGAGTTATGGAATTGCTGGAATTAAACATATATAGAGCAATTAATGAAAGTGATTTAAAGGGAAAAGTAGTCCACTGGAATCATATAAAAGTCGTAAAAGCAGACCCATGGTCCACTGAATTTATAGATAACATAAGACAAGAGAAAACTGTTGAAGATTATGAGTTAGTAGTTAAAAATGAATATAATCTCCGAAACCAACGGAGTTATATATAGATAAAAAGATGAAAAGGAAAAAGTGTTAGATTGGTGCTGAACTGAAAATATAGGTGAAACTTATATAAAGAGATTCTGACCTAAGTCTATTCTTACAGATCCAAAATGAGGCTCATAGTAATCGTAAACTGGACTGATCTCTTCCGATGGGGAGTTAAGAAAGGGATCATTGTTAAAATGACAAAGAAAAGTCAAAATGATCAGAGACTTAGGGATCATTACTATCGACATAAAAACAGTGTTAAACAGTGAAAACACAATAAGGGAACTCCAAACAGGAATAAAGTCAATAATACAGAAGAGTGACAATAATAGTGTTATACTATTGTTAAAAAAAGGAATCACTGACATAGAAAATACAGTGAACAAGAGGTTAAAGGATACATCTTACCCTCCATTGGAACTGCATTGAACACATTATTTGGAATAACTACCGAAGCAAATGTAGAACATGAAAAAGAAAGAATAGACAAACTTGAAAAATGGGCAGCAGCAAGAGGCACAGTGATGAATAAAGTGATTACCTCACACAATCAGAATGCAGAACAAATAGAAAAACTGAACATTTTTATAAATAAAGTCAATTAGAATATAACAAAAGAGCTGAAAAGGTTGGAAAACATCCAGTTTTTAAATACATTTGCTCTAGAAAGGAACATAAGAACGCAATAAATGCCATTCTGCTTGCTTATGAAGGTATTTTGAGTCCAACATTAATCACTCCTACAGAGTTAGAAGACATTATTAAATATTTTGTAAGAGAGAAACACTTCAAACCACTTATGTAAGATGTATTCATATATTGCAATTTGATAAGTGCCAAAGTGCTTTATGATAAAATTATTTTGAGTTTACTTTTCAATACTAGGATCACAATCACATTAATGACTATATACCCATTTCCTAAGTTAATCAACAATCAGATAATTATTAAAAAGGGTTACACAATACATATTGCATTAGAAGAGCAAGCTCTACTATTGCCATTTTTCACTGATTAACAATTATTGAATTATTGTGTTGAAACCCCAGGAGTTTATTTGTAACTTTGACAATTTGTATGAAAATACTGGTTCGTACCCTTGTGTCCAGGAAAGACTAATAATTCAATATCAAGAAAATAATTAATGTACAAACACAGACTATGATGAAACTTTTGAAGGACTAATAATTGATCAAGTAATTTTTGTTTTTTCACTAAATACTGTTGTAGCTAAAATTAAATGCGATAATAATGTGTCCACGGGGATAAGGTCGACTGATAATAGCCAACCATTTGTATTATGAACCGAACTTACTGACAACATATGAATTCATCGAACATGTGCCATATAAAAATTACTCATTTAAGATAACAGAATTCAAATTATCTCAATAATAATTAAAGAAACTTGGAACTTGAACGATGTTGATGACTAGTTTATCTACAAGTAAAATGTATCCCCAATTTTATCATTAGTAAATCTAGTGGTAACTGTTGTTTTAGTAAGAAGAATGATCATTAAAAAGATACAAGGGAAACTGACAGAAATGAAAAAGAACCACAATTGACAATTGATGTTAACATTATTTTTTTCTTGTTAATAATTTGATATGCTTATTTTTGCTCGGTGATAATTTGACATACTTATGATTTAGTATACTTGTGATTTGATATGCTTATTTTTACTTGATGATAATTTGATATAATTATGATTTGACATACTTATGATTTGATATGCTTGTGATTGGATATACTTAATAGTTTGATATGCTTATTTTTAAATTTGGTGATAATTTGATATACTTATATTTTTCTCCAATATTCGAGAAAGAATTCTATTGGAATTGTGTCCATTCTTGCCAATTGTTGCCAATTTAGTTATCATTATGTCCATTGTTATTGTGTATACTAGCACACTGAGGACAAAATTATGGTGGTGGCCGAGTGATGTAATGTTAGTTAAGGAAAATTAAGATAGACATAGAAAAAAAGAGATACAGAAATCCACTGATAGACAAAAGGATGGGCAAAGAGAATAAAAGAATAGAATAAGAGAGAGAGAGAGAGAGAGAGAGAGAGAAAGGCAACAAGAGCAACGGAAGCATTGTTGTAAAAACCCAAACAAGTGAGATGTTTATTGGGCTGGCGACAACGTAACCCGTAACAGGTACAAGTGTTTATCGAACTGGCGACCCTCAATTAAGTGCATTCGTTGCTTTATTTTTATAACCTTTCAACTCCCACCGGAACCAATACATTCCCGGTGACGTCATTAGTCACACCCATCGACGGAGGTGTAAATTCCCGCCCCAAACAGGTGGGACAATGGACGTGATTAACAACTGAATGAAACCAGAGGACAGCAACAGAAAAGAACCTTCCCACTTTTGGGAGGAACATCTCTTTGGAGGATGTCTACTGAGGAGCAGAAGAGACAGATTAGGAACAGAGCGCTGAGAGTGAGGTGGCAGGCCTCTCTCACAAGCCGTGGGGAAGAAAGGAGCAAACATCAAGACTTCGCATCTACTTTCAAGACAAACTAAACTTGTACTTTAGTCTATATCTTTTATTATTGTGAATGAAGTATGAAAAATTACTTCATTGTGTCTTTCAAGTATCCTGAGACTACAAGAATTTAGAGAATCAACCAACACTACAAAATAAAAGACTAAATAAAAAACAATACTTGCATTTCTGACTGCTGAGAACAAACAATAAAAGCAAGTGCATGACATATGCATCAATTACAGAGTTTGAGTAATTATTATTTACTAGTTTTTGCTTTATATGCTTAACCTCAATGTGAAATTCTTCCCATGTTTCTGATATTTTAAATGCTCTATTAAGGTAATTTATGATAATACTAGTTTTATATTTCTCAGTACACTCACTGTTGTCATTGAGGCAGATGCCTAGGTTATTAGGTTTATGCTAGATTATTTAGGTTTAAACTTTCACAAGGAGCCTAAATATGATAGAATGCATAAAAAAACTGAATTAGAACTAATATATAAAAATTTACTAGAATTAGAGTGGCAAAATAAAATGGCCATCAGCAGTAATTTGGTAGACCGACTGAGAGTAGAGAGCACTAAACATAGGAACGTTAAACGTAAGAGCCTTATAACCCAACCTCTCTTGGAAGCTGCTAAACTTTTAAAAAACAATAATGACATCGCTATTAGGAAAGCAGATAAATCTAATGTATATGTTATAATGAATAAGGAGGAATATCTAAATAAGTTTATCTGTACATTGTCGGATCAATCTAAATTCAGAAGAATCAGTCGTAACCCAACAGAAAAACTGAAATAAAAGGCTAAAAGGCTTATTGAAACTCTAAAGGCAACACAAAATAGTCTGAAACTACCTAAATTGATGGTGATTATAGATTAGGGTATATATATGGTATTGTTAAAACACACAAACAGGATAATCTATTATGACCCATTATATCGCAGATACCTATCCCAACATATAATTTGGCAAAAACTGTGAATAAGATAATATCCCCATATATACCAAACCAATGTTCTTTGAAATCATCTGTTGATTTTAAAGATATACTTCAAGAAAATACCAGTGAAGGAATCATTGCATCACTAGATGTAGAGAGCCTATTCACAAATGTTCCGATAGATGAAACAACTGAAATAATTCTAGAATATTCATATAACCATCCCCAAATCCCACTGCCAAAGATCACCAAAAATATCATAAGAAACTTTCTAGAACTATATACAAAGGAGGCACCATTTAAATGCCATGGAGGAAAATCATATTTACAAAAGGAAGGAATACCTGTGGGACCACCAGTAGGCCCAACTTTTGCCAATTTCCATATGGGTGACTCAGAAAACCTGATTTTTGAAACCCAAGGTGTAAAGCCACACCAGATACGTAGATGACATTTTTGTACAGGTTAAAGATGAACCACAGTTAATTGCTTTAAGGAACCTCTTTCAAGAAAACTCAGTCCTCATAACAAATTTAAAACACAAGTTTATCATAAACCTAACAACCTAGGCATCTGCCTCAATGGCAACAGTGAGTGTACTGAGTTATATACAACTAGCATTATAACAAATTACCTTAATAGAGCATCAGAAAAATATCAGAAACATGGGGAGAATTTTAAATTGAGGTTAAGCATATAAATAAAAAACTAGAAATAATAACTACTCAAACTCTGTAATTGATGCATATATTAAAAAGTTTTTAAACCACAAGCAATCCCCAGTACCTGCTAAACCCAAAACCAACACAACCCCGCTATACTGTGAAAACCAATATAATGCCAGTTATAAAATAGACGAAAGAATATTAAAAGATACAATACATACAAACACAGAAAGGTGAAAATGATAAACTAGAGCTCAAAATATACTATAAAAATCCCAGAACATGCAATTTAGTCATGAAAAATAACCCAGCGCCACCTCAAGGGATTTTGAAGAGAACCAACGTTATCCATGAGTTTACATGACCATTGTCACACACGTTGCCTTTATCCAGACCACCTTTTCGCAGAGACTGGTCTCCCACCGGCAAAATGGAAGTATTCATAATCATTTTAAAGAATTCCAAAGCATCAAACCTTCACGAGAGCACCCTATTGAAAAGACTTAAATAATTGCAAAGGCCAAAGACAGAAATGACTGGCTATAAAGGAAATGAAAACCCAGTAATGAATAAGCAGTATGATAATTTTAATAACATCCTTAAACTTCACGACTGGAGTCAACACAACCATATAAACACTGATATGATTTATCCTAACCAAAATAATCTAAGTGAAATAGACACCAGTTTGCCTAATGTATCCTTTACCGCAGAATACGTCACACAACATCCTAACTTGATTAACCTAAAACCCAATAACACCCCACATACGATACCAGATATGGCAATAGTTCTGCTAAGCTTTGGTATAAATCCCGATACTTAGAGAAGAGTGCCAATTAACAATTATCACTGGTTGGAATTCGAACATATTGCAATTCCGGATGCAAGTGATTCACACACAATATCCCCAAAAATATGTTCACTAGTTAGAAAGTGCAGTTTTGGGTGATAACTAGCATAAGCTGCTGCATGAATGAAGTCTTTCTCTTCTTCTTCCCCACCATTATCCCTACACTAAGGTGTCAGTTGCATAATGCTCCTTTCCTTACATCAGGCATGGTTTATTATTTGGCAAAGGGGTTTTCACGACAGCATGCCTTTGCTGTCATCATCCACAGCTATCGGTGGTGCGCCTCGCCTTTGACTAAAAAGTCCACCTACAGTGGTATTATTCTCACACCCCTACCACAGGGTGGGAATGAAGCCCTTCTATTAGGGTACAATCTGAGGTACTGAAGATGAAACCGGAAGATTTTGAAACAAGTTTTTGGAATAAAAAGAACACTTAAGAAATTCTATTCATGATGAAATATGTAGACCTACCGCACTATGTAGATACTGTGGAAACTCACAAGAAAACTGTGTAGCAAATGGTCGAGGGATATATATATATATATATATATATATATATATATATATATATATATAGTAAATATATCTATAATATAATATGTAAATATATCTATATATATAGATTATATATATATATATAGTATATATATATATATATATATATATACTATATATAGTAAATATATCTATATATATATATAATTATGTAAATATATATATAAATATCTATATCGATATATATAGATATACATATATATAGATATATATTATAGATATATCATAGTATAGATGTAGTATATATATATATATAGTATATATATATATATATATATATATATATATATATAGTATATATATATAATATCTATATATCTATACTATATTAGATTTATATACATATATATAATATATAATATATATATATTATATATCTATATATGT
>NC_087200.1:43133704-43141204 GCF_015104395.2 Macrobrachium nipponense
TGCAGTTTATCTTCTCTCTTGGGCTTCTCTTTCTTTATCCTTTTTGGCTGCTTGGAAAGCTCTTTCAGCTGTTCTTCTCTCTCTCTTGCTTCCCTCTCAGCTGCTTCTCTTTTCTCTTGTGCTTCTCTCTCAGTTGCTCCTCTTCTCTCTTGTGCTTCTCTCTCCTTCTCCCTTTTGGCTGCCTGGTAGGCTCTCTCTGCAGCTTCTTTCATTTTATCGTTTATCCAATTGATCAGTTTTGCGTCCTCTAGCCACTTGACTCTTCTGGCTTCGGTGAAGGCCCTGACCTCATCCAATGCAGTAAAAATACTAGTAGTCTAGCCTGAGAATAATAGGATGGAAGGCAGTCGCAAAACTGCACATGTCACCAGGGGTATGTGGAATACTCAACACCGACACAGTTACTACTGGAAAACTCACGCCGTAAAATTTCTGTAATTTATAGTTCAGCGGAAGGCTCAATGTCAATAATGGACTTGTCAGTAGTTTTTGTAAACACAGAAACCTCAATGGGAGTACTGGCTTGTAAATAAAAAAAAAAAAAGGAATCTTGCCACGAATTCATGGAAAATTCAATGTGAAAAGTTGTGTAGGAAATAAATTTTGTAAATGCAGAAACCTCAACGTGAGAACTGGTTTGTAAATAAAAAAGGAATCTTGCCACAAATTTATGGAAAACTCAATGTGAGAAGTCGTGGTGTAGCAAATGAACTTTGTAAACGCGGAACCCTCAACGCGAGTATGGCTTTGCAATGGGATCTGTAAACGCCAGTTTAACGGGGTTGTAAATAAAAACAAATAAAGGATTTGTTACCTCCCGTTCATGGAAAACTCAATGTGAAAAACGTGGTCCATGCAGTTGGTAAAACTGTATAAATGGGGTCTTTTTTTTAACCTGTCAAGGACGAAGACGCAAAGGGGATACATTTTTTTTTCTTTTTTTACCAATGCAAATCCCTGGTTCATCGTACCCTTTCAACCTAGCTATGATCAGAATTAGTATTTTTACGCTAGCTTCATAAACATTAAAAGGAAGGGGAAGAACCAGAATAAAAATCTCTGCTGCTTAACTACTGACTCTACACAATTCCCTACATAACCTTTTTACCCTAGCTATCTCTCGTAAACCTAAGACCTTCCAATTCCGCCAATTTAAATCCCCGGAGAATTTGGCCTTTGCATGGGTTTGCTAGACAGAAGGGGGAGAAATTACACCTGGCTTTTCATGCCCGCATTAGGGGAATTTGGGGAAAGGGAAAACCATGTGCCCTTTGTGTAAAGCATTAAGTATTTGCCTTTATTATTTCTTTCTGCACAGAAATAAACAAATACCATTGATTTTCCTTATTCTAAGGCCCCCTGTGTAGAGTAAATTGAGAGCAGCCAATGTGAGCAAAGAGGGTTTTTCGAGAGAATGGAGACTTTCGGTTCACAGGGGCAACTTGCATATAAGGCAAGGATGAATCTATCTTGTTATAAAGAGGTCTTACTTTTCCTTGGTTCTGGGTAAAACAAATGCTAACAATAATATATATTATATATATATATATATATATATATATATTATATATATATATATATATATATATATAGATATATAATGAAGGCAGGGGAAGCACACCACAGGTCAAGGAACTCATATTTATTAAGTTGCAACATTTCGAAGCCAACCAGCAGGCCTCCTTTTCAAGCTATAAAGTAACACTATCTAATTAGTACAATAAAATTAAGCTACAATATTAAAATACACAATGTAAAGTACAATAAAAAAGAACAATACAGCAGGTTATAAAACACAAAATAAGGAAACGTTTGGTCCTTATTTGTGTTTTATAACTGTGATTGTTTTATTGTACTTTACATTGTGTATTTTAATATTGTAGCTTAATTTTATTGTACTAATTAGATATTGTTACTTTATAGCTTGAAAAGGAGGCCTGCTGGTTGGCTTCGAAACGTTGCAACTTAATAAATATGAGTTCCTTGACCTGTTGGTGTGCTTCCCCTGCCTTCATTGTATGTATATATATATGATACTATAGTATATATAATATATATATATATATATATATATATATATATATATAATATATATATATAGATATATTATATAATATATATTTAATTGTTTAGCATTTTAACCCAGAACCAAGGAAAAGTAAGACCTCTTTATAACAAGATACATTCATCCTTGCCTTATATGCAAGTTGCCCCTGTGAACCGAAAGCCTCCATTCTCTCGAAAAACCCTCTTTGCTCACATTGGCTGCTCTCAATTTACTCTACACAGGGGGCCTTAGATGAGAGGTGGAGCCTACCCAGGCGAGATTTTAAAAGAGCAGGACCTCAGCAGCTCTCTCTCAGAACCACTGAGAACCTCTCAGAACCTCTCAGAACTTCATCAGACTTTCTCAAGCCCTGCAGATTCCATTTCACCTCTGGGGGATCCCACAAGTGTTCTTATACCTCCATAGTGCACAGAAATATCAGCAGATAAGAAGACTACCAAAATCCAGGATTTCCAGGTAATGTGAGACATAGGTTTAGTGCAGTCAGGAAATTGTTTTGCCTCTTGTCTGTATTTCATTTCCATTCTTCCAAGGCGACTTTCCCCCCTTCTTTGTTCAGCTTCTCACTCCCCAATTTTGGTTTAATGCTGTGATTAATTCTCTTGTGATGCTAGTAAACATCCCCTAGTTCATTCAAACAACATAATAGCCCTTTCTGTGTAAACTCCCAGTCATTTCATGCCCCTTGAATGGGTTACAGTATTTTTAGCTAAGAGCAAGTAGTGTGTAACGTTCCCCACGTGTTCCTTGCCTTGGTACTGATGCTAGAATGCAATCTCTTTGCCTGATTGTAGGAAAAATTGGGAACCCTTTGGAATAAGGCTTTCATTGAAATAACCCGTTTTGTGCAAATTCTGATCTCCGTGTCTGGTTCATTTCCCAGCCACATGTTTCCGGTGGATCAACACTCAACCACCTCATTAGTTCCTGGACCTACATAACTTAATGTAAATATAGTTCATATAAAACTTAAGTCCAGAATTTATGTAAATTCCTTCCTCATTTTTCAGTAATATTGGCCTTCTGGTGTAGATTTTTTTCTTTGTGATCACTCGTCCCTCCAGTCGAGGCCATTTTTAAGAGTGTTAAACTACTTTTTCAAGGAGGGAATGAGCAGGTCATAACAAAATGGCAACCATATCCAGGATCCTGTGAAAAGGTATTTTCATTTTCAGTCGTAGCTATTGTTAAACTGGTACCATGAAAGAAAGTAATCTGAACTCTTTTGATAATTTTTGAGGAAGCAAAAAACAAGGTTTCCTAATTCCCCACAACAGAAAAAAGGTATGTTTTATTTTTTAGTTATTTGTTTAGAACTAGGTATTCTAGTTAGGGGTGTATAAAATCTGACTGCCATGATAGAGATGGGAAGATATTAGAACCACATGCATGCCGATAGACTAGAGAGAGAGAAATTTAATCTTAGCTTTTTTTTTTGTGTCGTTGCATAAAGTATATGGGTATTTAGGGAGAAAATTAAAAATAAAAATAAGTGCCATATTTCGTGAATTCCAAGTGTAAATCGTCGAACCTTGTATTGTAAAGAAATTTCGTTGTTAGGATTTTTAACGTGAATCAGTGCACTGTTCAGTGTGTCTGAGAGCACTCTCTCTCTCTCTCTCTCTCTCTCTCTCTCTCACTGGTTGCTTGAAGGTCTGACGAGGATAGAATTTAAATCCCTGGCCATGTGTCTAATCGAGCCCTATCCATTGCCCCGTTTATGAACAAAATAACAGAAGAGTAAAGGAATAAAAAGAAAAAAAAAAAATATTAGTTTAAATTCAATTAACGTTAGAATAAGGAAAATCAATGGTATTTGTTTATTTCTGTGCAGAAAGAAATAATAAAGGCAAATACTTAATGCTTTACACAAAGGGCACATGGTTTTCCCTTTCCCCAAATTCCCCTAATGCGGGCATGAAAAGCCAGGTGTAATTTCTCCCCCTTCTGTCTAGCAAACCCATGCAAAGGCCAAATTCTCCGGGGATTTAAATTGGCGGAATTGGAAGGTCTTAGGTTTACGAGAGATAGCTAGGGTAAAAAGGGTATGTAGGGAATTGTGTAGAGTCAGTAGTTAAGCAGCAGAGATTTTTATTCTGGTTCTTCCCCTTCCTTTTAATGTTTATGAAGCTAGCGTAAAAATACTAATTCTGATCATAGCTAGGTTGAAAGGGTACGATAAACCAGGGATTTGCATTGGTAAAAAAAAGAAAAAAAAATGTATCCCCTTTGCGTCTTCGTCCTTGACAGGTTAAAAAAAAGACCCCATTTATACAGTTTTACCAACTGCATGGCCACCGACGTTTTTCACATTGAGTTTTTCCATGAACGGGAGGTAACAAATCCTTTATTTGTTTTTATTTACAACCCCGTTAAACTGGCGTTTACAGATCCCATTGCAAAGCCATACTCGCGTTGAGGTTTCCGCGTTTACAAAGTTCATTTGCTACACCACGACTTCTCACGTTGAGTTTTCCATAAATTTGTGGCAAGATTCCTTTTTTATTTACAAACCAGTTCTCACGTTGAGGTTTCTGCATTTACAAAATTTATTTCCTACACAACTTTTCACATTGAATTTTCCATGAATTCGTGGCAAGATTCCTTTTTTTTTTTTTTATTTACAAGCCAGTACTCCCATTGAGGTTTCTGTGTTTACAAAAACTACTGACAAGTCCATTATTGACATTGAGCCTTCCGCTGAACTGTAAATTACAGAAATTTTACGGCGTGAGTTTTCCAGTAGTAACTGTGTCGGTGTTGAGTATTCCACATACCCCTGGTGACATGTGCAGTTTTGCGACTGCCTTCCATCCTATTATTCTCAGGCTAGACTACTAGTATTTTTACTGCACTGGATGAGGCCAGGGCCTTCACCGAAGCCAGAAGAGTCAAGTGGCTAGAGGACTCAAAACTGATCAATTGGATAAACGATAAAATGAAAGAAGCTGCAGAGAGAGCCTACCAGGCAGCCAAAAGGAAGAAGGAGAGAGAAGCACAAGAGAGAAGAGGAGCAACTGAGAGAGAAGCACAAGAGAAAAGAGAAGCAGCTGAGAGGGAAGCAAAAGAGAGAAGAGAAGCAGCTGAAAGAGTTTTCCAAGCAGCCAAAAAGGATAAAGAAAGAGAAGCCCAAGAGAGAAGATAAGCTGCAGAAAGAGCCCATCAACTGGCCATGGCAGTCCAGAGTGCCACTCTGGCACCCCTGAGTGCCACACCCCCTGCGCTCCCTCCTTCACATTCTCATCTCCACAGCATGGGCGCCCTCATTAGGACTTGGGACGATAGCCAACCCAACACCTGGCTCGATCATGTCAAGCAGGTGTTCGAGAACTTCAACCCAACCCCTCAGGAAGTGGCCCTCCTCTTTGGCAAGCATCTCGCTGGCAAAGGGCAGACTGCATTTGAGGCCCATCCCTTGAATGAGCGACAAGATCTCGCCCTCATCTGAGAGGCAATCCTTGGGTGGAGGCAGAGATGGAGGACCATGCCCAAGGAGGCTAACCAAACATGGACAGAGTGGGTAGCCAAGAAGACACCGGCGCTCCATAGGTGGATGAAGGCCTCCAACAAAACATCTGGTGAGGAGGTCTTAGAACTCTTTCAATTAGAGGACTCCCTGTCCTACACTCCCCCTGATCTTGCCACCCACTTGGTGGACAAGGCAACCTAAAACTATTTTGGAGTACTGTAAATAGGCAGACACCTATGACACCCACCATTCGCTGCAGAGTTCTTTAAAAAAGAAAATACACCCTGCTCTCCCTCTCACTCCTGCTGCCACCTCTCAGCCTACCCAGCAACCCAATATTCCTCCACGGAACCTGTGTGTGGGTGTTACAATAAACCAGGTCACACCATGGAGCAGTGCCTCTCAAAGGTGGATCCTCCTGAGCAAGGTGCAGCTACCACTCAGAAACAACAGGCCCAGGCCTGATTTTAGTAGGAGTTTCTGTGACTCATGCAAAGTGCATGGGCACACTGCTGCCTGGGCAGAATGCCCCAAGAAATCTCATTTTTTGCCATTGCTACAGCATTGACAAATCCTTCAGCTCTAGGCCCTCCTGCTCAGGGCTGCATATTTGTCACACCTCCCAGAGGTCGCTATCCTGCCCACCAGGTCTGAGCTTTCGACGACACTGGTGTGCAGGTATCCATCATTCGGGAGGATAAAATTCCATATGGAGCTCAGGTTGATAGGACCCAGTTCTTCACAACAGAGAGCCTCAACCATTTCAAGATGTTCTTGACTACTGTCCGGTTGAGAGTCACATGACCTCACCATTCTAAGATATGTACCATGGCAGATTTTAAGTCTCCTCCTACCTTTGTACTGTGTCAGGGCCCCGGCCCTCACATAGCTCTAGACCTGCACCACGGGCCTCCAATAACTACCTCTGCACAGCCAGTGCCACTTGAAGGTGCCAAGCAGTGCCAGGTTCCATCCCTCATAGATGTTGAGCCACGTTTGAATCCTCTCACTAAGACAGGAACAGCCTCAGTGCCAGTGCCAAGGCAAGACTTGAGTCTCCCTCCCGAAGCTCTAAGTCCCGGTCACTTTCCCTCCGCTGGCTTGGCCCCACTACCCATGCTGGCAGTCGAGGAAGAGCCAATACTAATAGGAATCCTCCAGGACACCCATGACCATATTGAACCCTCCGCCAACGGTGCAGCCTCACAAACCGCCTCAGAGTCAGTCATCCCAATGGGTAAGCCCATCCAAAATACCATTACCTTATCCACTTCCCCTCCATCAGCAGCTAACTAGTCCCAGAATAATGCCTCTGCTGAATCCTATTTGGCCGAAGAACTCAGGGAACCGAGCCATGCAGCATTAGGCACGGGGATGAGTGCCAAGGTCCCGGTTGTCACAGCAGCCAGAGCCGATGCCCCATCGGCAACTTCAAAGGGCTTGAGTCTTTCAAGGTCCCCCACTGCATCATGTGTTGCCTTAAACAATTAAGCTGGCAGTATTATACGTGATAGAATTAAGTATACTATTAACTCTGTTGGTTAAGTTTTATCTAATCATTATATGCTGTTCATTTTAACAGTCATTCTCAGTGTGACGTTATATTTTAAGAGTAGTCAAATTTGATTTTTCTTTATTGGAATATAGCAAGTTGTTAGTCTTTTAGTCACGGCACACTTTATTCTCTAATATTCTTGATCAGTAACTTACAAGAATTAAATTACTTTAAATTCTCTTCCTGTCGAGTAAACCTTCATGAGCATTATCATCGGCAGAGCTTTAATCTCGTCTATATTATAAGCCCACTAAAGGGAGTATGGAAGGCTCAGTAATTTATAGTTCTCATTTGTTCTTGTTTCTGGCTTCTCTTGTCCATTCCAACCCGTCTAGGGTTCAAATGTCATCTCAGATGAGGAGGTGCTCAGGATTTTAAGCCAAAACCAGGAAAAGGTAAGACCTCTTT
>NC_087200.1:43146204-43173704 GCF_015104395.2 Macrobrachium nipponense
AAGGTTACTCATCTTCCAGGTATGTCGGATTCTAGGTACTAATCTCTTTATAATCCCTATCTGTCAGTTATACGACCTTTCGTGTATTGTCATTTCTTCATGTAAGTCAGTTCATATGCTTAGTAAAGGACGTTTGAACTTCAAAAGATCTCACAGATACTCTGTTGTTTATTTTCCCTTGTAGCATATAGCTTTATATATATATACATATATATATATATATATATATATATATATATATATATATATATATATATATATTATTATATATATATCGAGCAACAAATGTCCTTTAATATCTGATTTGTTCTACCTCGGAATAATATATTTTAATATATGTTTAACCGAAGCGGAATTTTCTTGCGGTGGCGGGGTGGGTTTAGGCTTCACTGTCGTTCTGGATTTGAAGGTGGCGATGGTTCTTGCCGGTCAGCCAGCAAATCTATCATCGCCTAGAAAATTCCCCTTCGGTTAAACATATATGAAAATATATTAATTCCGAGGTAGAGCGAATTAGATATTAAAGGACATTAAATTTGTAGCTCGATATATGTATTTGAATCACAGTAATGTGATATGAAATATATATATAGTTTTATATGTAGTTTTATACATACACACACCTATATATATATATATATATATATATATAATATATATATATATATTATATATATATATATATATATATATTATATATATATATATATATACCACAGGTGAAAAATAATAGACAGGGTGTAGGTTTGCATCTATGTTTCTAAGAGCACTATGGGTATGTAGCTCAGAATATATAGATGAGGAGATAGATAAGATTCGGAATACAGGCAAGAAACTGAAATATCCAGATAGTGTACTAAACAATGCATTAGAAGCGGCAAAAAAGACCATGTATCAAAATAAAAAAGAACCTTACAACAACAAAAATTTGCTTGTACTACCTTATAATAATAATATGAAAGATATCCCACATCTCCTGAAGAATTTTGGTGTTAATGTAGTTTTTAAAAACAATAAAACAATGAAACAGGTACTTATTAAGAACCCCCCCGACAATGTTAAAGGATGTGTATATAAAATTCCGTTTTTGTGACAACTTTTATATTGGTCAAACGGGGAAAGCACTGGAAAAAAGAATAGAACAACATAAACAATGTATGAGATATGCACAGGGAAATAGTGGTATTTTTGTACATGTTAGTGAGAACAATCATGCTATTAACTGGGAAGTGGCTAAAAATCTTGTGTGTTCTAATAATGCAATAGAAAGGAATATCATTGAATGTAGTTTTATAAAAGAAAGTTACAATAATAATATGAACATCAGTCAAGAAATGTATAAACTTGATCCTTTAATATCAAAAGAAATTTGTAAACTTTTTAAATTTTAAGGTAGGCATTAGAAATGTACGGAACTAGGATTATTATATTTGTAAACACAGTAAAGGGGGCGGTAGCGGTAATGAGATGTCCAACCCCGCCTCCCTGACACCTGTCAGGTGTGGACTTGCTGTCTGGTGGGTACCCTAATCGGTAGTATCCCTTGAGAATTTATTGTAAATTTTAGCCAAATGATTTTTGAAAGCCACTCCTACCTTGACACCTGCCTGTGGATGGATCTGCAGTCTCAAACGGTTGTGTGTATGTTCGTCAGTACTGTGTATATATACTTGTGAATTCTAATACTATGTACCATTCCTTTGTCAATGGCTTGAAAATAAAGCCGAAACCGGTCAGGACCTACACCCTGTCTATTATTTTTCACCTGTGGATATGTGTGATAAACGAATCACGTGCTAAAGTTATTATAATCATATATATATATCGTATATATATATATATATATATATATATATATATATATATATATATATATATATATATATATATAGTTTTATATGTAGTTTTATATATATATATATATATATATATATATATATATATATATATATATATATATATATATATATACTACAAATATTTATCATTCACGTATATTTCTGACCAATTCTTTCCAGTGGTCATACGCAGACTACATTGAATCCTATTACTATTCTATGTCCATTAGCGCCAGCAAAGGTCATTCGGCTTTTACCCTTGATGAAAGAACGGCATATGACTCCACTTTGGTCACTCGAGTCAAAAACCGTGGGCGGGTCAAACTAATCTTATTTCGCTTAAATGTCATTTGTCACCTGCCTCTCTGCTTCTCTCTGTTGCGCACATTGTTCAGATTTATAGCTAATGATCATGAATATTTGTGTACTTGAAATGAATTGTACTGCTCGTCTTGACTATCTTATACTGCAATGCTTATTTCTTAAAAGCATATCATTTAGTGCTACGAGGTAATCATGCATTTTTTGCTAGGCGAGCTATTTCCTCAATTTGCCATTATTGTAATATTCTCTTATCTGGATGTATGTAGCTTCCCAGGAAATGGTCACCTTATAGACAAGAGTTTTCGAAGGGGCTTTCACATTTGTTTAAAAAAATGTAAACGTTGTGAATCAGGATTCATATGCTCCAACTGTCCGTCTTCTGCAGGTTCCATCTTAAGAAGGATCTTCCATGGCAATCTTTGGGGATTTGTTCTTAGTGCGCGCTACTCGCTTCACAGATCACTTGTGTTCACCTTCTGTTGAGAGAACAAGTCGTCACATTTCCACGTACCACAAATTTTTCATTCCTTTAAAATTAAAAACAGGAGAAAAATAAAACGAGAGAGAGAGTGGGGGGGAGGGGGAGTGTACGGGTGAGGGCAATGTGATGTTTTGTCTCATGCAATAAACTTGAAATCGCAAACAATGTAAGGGAGAAATCAACCAGCCCCTCTCCCATCGCAGAACACCCCAAATTCAGACCGTTTACTTTCTACAGAGACGATTTTTATTCTTTTCCAGAGCTTAATATCACTATTCCCCAGCTTTGGAGAAGATTTCATTGTTTGTTGTTTATTTTCACAGGATATTTGTCAACAATGAAGGAGATCAGATTATCTTCCATGGTACATTATATAATATATCATAATATATATATATATATATATATATATATATATATATATATATATATATATATATATCGAGCTACAAATGACCTTTAATATCTAATTCACTCTACCTCGGAATTAATATATTTTCATATATGTTTAACCGAAGGGGAATTTTTTAATTGATAAGAGATTTGTCACCTCCCGGGCGCAAACCATCGAAACCAAACAAATCCAGGACGACAGTGAAGCTTTAACCCACACCGCCACCGCAAGAGGCTATAAGTTTATGCTACCTCTCACCTAGAAATACTTGTCGCTCTCAGGTATTCATTGTTTGGAGACTGCATCAACCCACCTCGACCTCGGAAACGTTGTAGTGTTTTTGTCAGCACATAGCCATTGTATGAGTCATATCACATTACTGTGATTCATAGAAATACATCGAGCTACAAATGTCCTTTAATATCTAATTCACTCTACCTCGGAATCAATATATTTTCATATATGTTTAACCGAAGGGGAATTTTTTAGTCAATAAGAGATTTTTCGGCTCACGGGCGCAAACCATTGAAGCCAAACAAATCCAGGACAACAGTGAAGCTTTAATCCACACCGCCACCGCAAGGAGCTATAAGTTTATGCCGCCTCTCACCTACAAATACCTGTCGCTCTCAGGTATTCGTTGTTTGGAGATTGCATCAACCTACCTCGACCTCGGTAATATTGTAGGAGATGAACTTCGTTTATTTCAACCTTGGGAATCACGTCTTTCAGTGGAATAAAATAACAAGTAAAAAATGCACTAAGTTTCTTTGTTGCACTCAAGTTTCCTGTACAGCGTATAATGCTATGTGAAACTCTTAGCATGCCGTGGTAGTTTGTGTTGTTGCGCTGCCAGATGCATGATCGTGGCTAACTTGAACCTTGAATAAAATTAAAGCTGTTGAGGATAGAGGGCTGCAATTTGATATGTGTGATGATTGGAGGGTGGATGATCAACATACCAATTTGCAACCCTCTAGCTTTACTAGAGCTGACGGACAGACAAAGCCGTATCAATAGTTTTCTTTTACAGCAAACTAAAAAGTTTGAGGAATGAAGAGCGAAAGAGATCATAATGACTACAAGAAATATGTGTCTCTGGTAAATGTGAATACATGTTTAGATAAATGTGGCCAGATCTTACTTATCGACGGATATTCATACCATTTCACTCTTATGAAACTTATTATGCCCTAATTGTATGCAGTAATCGTGGTTTTGCATTGAAATAACAGATCAATATGCAATCATGTAGCATCAGTTCTGAGTATAGCTGTACCGGCCTAACCTATTTTCTTTTGTATTTTTTCTCTTAATCATTAACCCTTCCAGTGTCATAAGTAGTGATGAATCACTACGTTCATTGTGCATTAATTTTCAAAATTGTCCTCCGCAATCAGTTAATTTTCTAAGCTTCATGATCAATCTTTGCTGACATAAAATGCCCATGCATATGAAAAAAACGTATGTGATGGTGTCATGGTAATTGTTGTATAGCAAGGAATTATGTATTAAGGAAATGAAAATTCATTTTCTTCAAGTAGGTCTGCAGCAAAGAGGCATTCGCGCACGTGTTGGAGGCGCCTGTTCTCATGAGTGTTCTAGAATCGTCAGGTGAGGTATGGAACTCAACAGGCACCGACATGTCGTGAGGAATGCAGCGTATTATGATGCAACATTCTGTCTAGACCCTTCTAAAGATTTCTTGTCTTCTCGGGAGTCTGTGACATTCATGCCCCGCCCCCCGTAGGCCCCACCCCCAGGTCACCGTATATATACTACTGTCGAAGTAGGAGAGAGCAGCAGCAGAGATCATCAGTTAGAGACCAGCAGAGAGCAGAGGTCATCAGAGAGAGATAAGAGAAGAAGGAACAGACGAAGGATTAGAGAGGAAAAAAGAGCTCGAGAGATTGATCGGAATCTGGTCACGTCGTCGTGGTTTCAAGGAGTTCCTGCCCTTTCGAGTATCAAAAGTAGACATTGTTTTCTGCAATACGGAGTCAAGAAGACGTTTGAAGTAATAGTTCTTTGTGAAGCCGTCACTTCGAGGATTGATTCCCGTCAGCGGCAACACAAGACAGCAAGTATTTTCATTACCTCACTGTTTCCCCAGTTCATGCAGTGCGAGATTTTACTTTTGTTATGTAAATATGAGAAACCATTCTGCATTTATCTTTGTTAGTAAGCTTGTAGATAAACCTTTGTTCTGTTTGTGTATCTTTCTATATTCGTATCCCCAGTTTCATCTGCTGGTGTTGAATTCTTTTTGTTTATTTTAATATCAAACCTGAGGTGGACCTCTTGGGGTCTGTGACATTAGTGGCGACCTTGCCAGGATATTCGGCACCGTAACAGTTTGAAACAGGGAGAATATAGAAAGAACCAGAATGAATGAGATGGTGAAAGAGTTTATTGAGTCTGGTAAGCTTCTAGGTCTAGAGGGGAATGATCTTCGTGAGTATGTTGAAAAGAAAGAAAGAGAAAAGTATGAGAGAGATGAAAGAGCGGCTGAGAGAGAGGAAAGAGCAGCTGAGAGAGAGGAAAGAGCAGCTGAGAGAGAAATGCAGCAAGAGAAAGAGAGAGAAACAATAAAAATGCAGCAAGAGAGAGAAGTAATGAAAATGCAGCTTGAGAGAGAAATGTTGGTAATGCAGCAAGAAGAAAGAGAGAAAATACGTATGCATGAGCAGGAAGAAAGAAAGAAAGAACGTATGCATGAGTTGGAAATCGCTAAGTTAAGGCAAAGTACTCGTGACAGTCGGACAGGCAAGAACGAAAGTGAGGCTGATAGTCTGAGTATGAGTGCAGTGTTGAAATTAGTACCAAAGTTTGATGAGGAAGATGTAACGAAATATTTCAATGTGTTTTAAGAAGTTAATGGAAAGAATAGGTTCTCCTAAAGAAATGTGGACTTTATATTTACAGCCAGTTTTGAGTGGTAGGGCACTTACTGTGTATAGTTGTATGTCTAAGGAGGAATGAGATGATTATGATATTGTGAAAGAAACTGCTCTTAGCGCGTACAGGTTAGTACCCGAGGCGTACCATAAGAAGTTTAGGGGTTTGAGAAAGGATAATAATATTACATATGTAGAATACGGTAAGAATTTAGAAAGGCTGTTTTTTGATTGGTTAACTTCTGCTAAAGTTGAGGATTTTGATGGTTTAAAGAACTTAGTGTTGTTAGAAAACTTCAAAGATAACATATCCCCTGAGATTAAACTTTACATAGAAGATAAGCGAGAAGTATCTTTTACAGGAGCAACTAGGTTAGCTGATGAATATAGTTTAACTCATAATTTGAGTGTTAGTAAGAAACGAAATGATCCTTCGTCTGGTACAGTACAAAGCAGTAAAAGTTTCAGTTCTAGTAATAGCAATGCGAGTAAAAGTGACTATTCCTGTTATACATTCGGAAAACCAGGTCATACGTCTAAGGTTTGTAAGAGTAAAGTGGCATTTAGTGGTTCAGAATTAACTTGTTTCCGATGTAATGAGAAAGGGCATTTAGCAAGAAATTGTGCAGTAGAAAGGAAGAACGGTAAGAAACCAGTGTCTCTAGTTAACCTTTCGTCAAGTAGGAATGATGTGATGAGAGAAACTAGGAAAAATTTTGTTGAATTTCTGTCAGAAGGTGTAGTTTCCTCTCTTGGAGGGGTAAATTCGAGAGAAGTAATCTTGCTTCAAGACACAGGAGCTGCTGTCTCACTGATTAGGAAAGAGAGTGTGCCAGACAGGGCTGAAATCAATATGGAAGAAGAAGTTATGTTAGGTGGATTTCCTAACACTTGTGTTCTTTGTACTTTGTTAAAGTTGAACTTAAAAAGTCAGGTAGTGTCAGGATTAGTGAAACTAGTAGTTGTTGACAGCTTGCCCACTGATGGCATTGACATTATTGTCGGTAATGACTTAGCTTTATCCAAGAATGTGAATCCTGTTGTGAGGGATATCCCAGTGCCTGAAATGGTAGTAACTAGGTCAGGTTTTGATACAGACATAGACTACATTCATAATTTGTTCATGGATTCGAACAAGTGTGAGTTCGTGGATTCGAATGAGAGTGAGTTCATGGATTTGAACGAGTGTGATAGAGGTGATGAGGTTGATCTTGGCATGAGTGTGGCTGAGAGACCTGACTCTGTCGGTGACAGTGATAGCCAAACGGAAGGTGTAGTTATTGAGAGTAACATAGTCGATGTCGTGGAATCAAGTAATAGTTACGGTGATGAATTAGGCACTAACCTTTTGAATAAGGATGAGCTAGTCAAGTTTCAGAGAGAGGATGGGATACTAACCCGAATTTTTGAATGTGAACTGGATGATGATTTTGATAATGTTTGTAAGGAAACATTTTGTTTAAAGGACGAAGTTTTGTGTCGTTATGTTCGTCTTAAGTCAGGTAGTAAAGAGGAAATCACCGAACAATTAGTGGTTACTAGGAAGCTTTGTGAATTAGTTTTGAAGTTAGCACATGATGAGCAAGGACATTTGGGAGTAAATAAAACTTTCAGGTGTATTAGTAGGGCGTACTTTTGGCCTAAAAAGAGTGGCGTAAAGAGGTATGTTTTAAGCTGTCATGATTGCCAAATTGCCGGAAAACCGAATCAAGTAATTCCCAGAGCTCCGTTGTGTAATATTCCTTCAGTAGGCAAACTTTTTGAGAATGTAGTTATCGAAATGGTCGGACCTTTGCCTAGAAGTAAGGGTAGAGAAGATTACATAACTAATCTAGAGTATTATCAAAACAATTTAAGAGATTCTTGGCAACTAGCGGAGGAGAACGAAAGTGCTTGGCAACTAGTGAAAGAGAACGAGAGTGAAAGTCAATTTCGGAGAAGAGGGGAAATCTAAATTATTTAATCGATATGGGTAAGAGTAGAGCAAAGTGGATGCATGTAAACTTGCTTCAGAATTATAAAGAAAGCCCCGCACCATGGCCTCCGCCCGTGCCCGTAGCAATGGTGTCACAGAGAGGAGTTAGTTTTGAGAAAAACTCAGAATTGCTTAAGAATTTCGAAGTTTTCTATTAGAGTTCAGAAAACAAAAAATTAAGAGGAAAGGATAATGTGATAGCTAATAGCCTATCTAGAGTTTTCAGAATGAATAGCCTAATGACCGTTTTCTGTTTTGGCACGAGTGGGTGTGTGAGTGAGAGAAGTGTTTAACTGGATTAAAGCTTTATGCAGCATTGTTCCCCTGCTATTTGATTCTTGTTTCTCTTTAAAAAAAAATAAAATCAGTTGATATCATTTTTTTTTTCTTTTTGGGGGGGACGTGTCATGGTAATTGCTCTATAGCAAGGGATTATATATTAAGGAAATGAAAATACATTTTCTTCAAGTAGGTCTGCAGCAAAGAGGCATTTGCGCACGTGTTGGAGGCGCCTGTTCTCATGATTGTTCTAGAATCGTCAGGTGAGGTATGAAACTCAACAGGCGCCGACCTGTCTTGAGGAACGCAGCGTATTATGATGCAACATCGTCTAGATCCTTTTAAAGATTTCTTGTCTTCTCGGGAGTCTGTGACATTCATGCTCCGCCCCCCGTAGGCCCCACATGGGAACAAGATTATCAGCTGGCATAGCTTTGCTTTCCTTTGAATGAAGGTTTCTTTTTCTCAAGGTTGTGCTATTTTGGTATAATGGTTGCATTTCACCCCCTACGCAAGCAATAAACATTTAAAAATAACACTAAACAAATTTGTAAAATTCAAACAATCGAGATGTGATACCCTCGCTGTGCATAATTTTTAAGGATAACTATTGATGTCTTGTATTGCAAGTATTTTTATCAGATTGTTTTAAAAAAAAAAAAGAAGAGACTACAACAATTTATTATAATCTTTGTGTAAGATCAGAAATGCATTCATTGATGAGAGGGTACACCTCTCATCAATGAATGCATTTCTGATCTTACACAAAGATTATAATAAATTGTTGTGGTCTTCTTTTTATAAAACAATCTGATAAAAATACTTGCAATACAAGAGTGTATGTATGTATGCATGTATGGAAGTATTCAGCAAGCGGTATCTGGCATCTATACGCCTAGCTGCGCAGGCGCATGATGTGCTATGGTGAAAAACTAAGTTTTTGTTAATTGGTTACAGGGTGCCCTAGAACAAGATCCTTATCCTGCACGACTGGCTAACTCTAAAACAAAACAAAAAAATACCAAGTCACTCGCTAATGTATAATATGGCAGGCGAGCTAAATAACATTGTTCAAGGGAAATGAAAATTGGTTATCCTTCTTTCAAATGTTTCTTCTTTAATAATTGTGGTATTATTTCTTTATTGTAACTCTACCTAACCATTTTTTTTGGTCTGAAGAGGGATTTATTTTAGCACTCAAAACTGTAGGCCTACATGTTTTGTGTATACAGAGTTAACCCTGGATAGGTTTCGCTATATTTGTACCCCATTAAAGGTGCGTGTGGGTCGAGCTCAACACGAGAGCCCAGAAAAATTTGTGAAAATTCAAAAACTGTAGCTATGCTGAACATTTTAATTTCTAAAATCAATTTCACCATTGCTATTCACTACTGAAAAGATAAATCATACCCGTCTACAGATTAAATATTTATTACAAATGTATTAAACAAATAAGTACATACAAAAAATAATTTAATAAAATATTTACAAGAAATACAAAATAAGCTATATACACACAATAATTGAGGGAATCCTTCCTAAAAACTACTATTTACAATATGTGACTTCCAGAAAAGGTGTCGGACCCATAGAGGTCAAAATCTGAAAAGAGAAAAATAGGGTAAGATTTTTTGTCAAAAAACAGTTGTCCAAATTTTACGATTTTTTTTTTTTTTTTGTTTTTTTTTTTTTTTTTGGTACCTAAATGAAATAGGAAGTGGCTAATTTTTTTATAGAATAAACTCATATTATCCTACAACTGAATTATGTAAAAATATCTGCACTAAGATGTAATTTACTGTTATATCAGGGGCAAAATCTAAAGGTCAGTTTATGACCTAGGTTCACCATGAAAATTTCTTATAATAATCATTGCTAACTATTATAAGATATGATATTTATGCATGAAAATATACCAACATATCACCAATTCTATACAAAACAAGAATATATAGAGAAATGCCTACTCACCTTTCGAGTATGTAAACAAAATGGCCACAATCCACACCAACTTTGACTGCCAAATCTGCCGCCTGAACTATCTGACTTGCACTAACAAAACTATAAATTGAATTTGTTATGGTGAACCTATTGCTCCTTTTTTAATTAATAACATATGAGGGTGTATAGCCATTATTGCAGTTAGGAAGCTTTGTCATAAGAAAAACCTCAGATATGATAATCTCTCTGTCTCACTCTGTCTCTCTGTCTGTCTGTCTGTCTGTCTCTCTCTCTCTCTCTCTCTCTCTCTCTTCTCCTCATACAGTGTGTCGATGGTTTATTGACATAAGCTGATGTAATCTGTCACCAGAAAAGGCACAGACCCACTATTCCCCTCCCCCTGTCTCGCCCTTTTGTCTCTTAATCATTTCAAGGTCATTTGCTTTGCCTCCCAACACACTCGAGTTTTTTGCCATAGAGGTGTCAGCAACCTCTAAATTATCATCAGCCTCACTTTTTAATTTCATTAGAAGTAAGTTGATGACTTCCATGCCCAGAGAATACTGCCTGCTGGCCATTGTTGATGAGAATTGCAAAAAAAAAAAAAAAAAAAAAAATTGCAAAAACAGAGGAATTGGCAATCGAAGGAAATTGGACCAAATGGCAATATAAGGCATCACAACCACAACCAATGGCATGCATATGGTACACACACCATCCACCCACAGTTTCCAACAATACAAAACATTACCAGTATCAACAGTGATAGACCGGAAATCACTACTTATTAACTTTGCCTTTTGATCCCCCACACGTTAAAGGTGCATGGGGGTCGAGCTCGACCTGAGCAATTCTCAGAAAAGGGGGAAGGACAAAGGTAAGGCTAATACAGGTTCTAACATGATTGTAGTGTGTGTTCTGCTGGCCTTTTTGCAAGTCGAGCACACCCAGATTCAAGATAGGTGATGATTTATGGGAAAAAACGTTTTTTGAAACACTCCTCGGGTTGTGCGCTTGCCGTCGCACCTATCAAGGGTTAAAAGCAAACTATTTTGTTTATTTAACATAATCAAAACATTGAAAAAAAACTAAGATAAATGTTTCGCTAGGCCTAGTGGTCCTTGGCTGGTCTATGAAAGGTGGAGAATCTTATAATATGCAGAGTGATTTTGTTTATAAGTATTTGTGTGGTGTTCGATTTTTATAGCCAATAAAGTGTTCTTTAACAGTCGTTATGCGAATATATAATTGATCATTTCAGTGTTGAATAGCCTAATTCTGTAACCATAATGCGGAGGACTAAATTAGTCACTCTTAGGGAGAAAAATGTTTAGATTATCCGTAATGAGGTAAAACAGAAAAGCAAAAACGTATCATATATTATTAATATTTGTAATGGGCAGTAGATAATATCGATAGTGAGGAAGAAGTTGAGACGTAATATTAAAACATTTCATTTAGTATAAAAATATCAACTAATAATTGGAACAACATCATCTAAAGATAAGTCAATGTATTCTTTTGAACACAAGTAAAGAAAAACAACAGTAAATCATGCTTACGTGTCCCATATGATTAGTAAAAGTGGTTTCTAGTCCGTTTCAGCTTATGAATGCTATTCTCATCCTGATATTTAGTGTAAATTCCAAAAGTACCGATAACTCCGTTCACACATGTCTTTACCAGTTTCAATCATTCTAGGCCTAAGTGACTCGCATTAAACCATTCAATTATAAAAAAAAATAATAAAAAAATAATATCTCCAATTTCCTTCTCTGCTACATATGAATTCTCCTTCATATTTATAAAACTATGCTGTCAGTTTGACGTTTTTTATTATGTTAAAAAGAAAATTGGCATGTGTAAGATTTGTAAGTTATCGTGCATCAACACCAGTCTCCTCAAAATTCGGTGTTCCAGGAGTGCCAACCGAACCACACACTTTAAATGTATTTCACCACGCCTCGGTCAAGCGAAATGGATTTAAATTAATTTAAGGAAGTTATAAATTATATAATATTTTTATATTATATTTCATATGCTAACTTGAAATAACGTTTTTACTGCACTCACTCACGTATTGTTTGCATAAAATAACAATCTTCGTACTTAAAAACTGCATAAAACATGGTGTTTCCGTGCAGTTTTATTTTTTACTTATAATATTCCCTTTTCATATCTATAAAATTTTTCTCAAACTAGTCACTGGATGGAAGATAAAAAAGAAAACGATCCGAACAATAAATTTCATAAAGTGATGCAATATTTAATCGCGCAATTGTACATTAAACAATTTTGAGAAAACTTCTACAGTAAGATGATCATTCCGAAAATTTCGTTTATCCTATTCCATGTTTTAAGTACTAAATAAAAAGTAGAGACTTAATGAAAAAGATAAAATTATGAAAAGATGAGGAATGAATGAAATAGTCGAAAGAATGTTTGCTAGCAAAATTTCAGAGCTTTGAAAATTCGTGAACGAAACGAATGAAAAGCAAATGAAAAGTGGCACAGAATATTTTCAAGTGACTTGCATTCCCTTACCATGCCCAAAGGGGAATAAATCATGCACTTACAATATTAAGTCAAGAATGCAATAAATCTTCCTCGAGCGGCGCATCAATCCTTTTAGGGGAGGAACCATTGCTGCACCCGGCCTTGGGAGCTATGCCTTGCACGAAACTTGCAGTCGCAAAGTGCATTCCCTCTACGGTATGAAACAGGTATTAGTCTTCGAGAAATGTCTTATGTTTCTGCCTCTACAAGATATATATATTAACGGTAAGTGACGGGATTTCAGTTGAAGTATGCACTGACATCAAAGATGGTTGAAACTTGATCATGCACATTTATACATAACTCCCATACACAAAATAGAAAAGAGAGAGAGAGAGAGAGAGAGAGAGAGAGAGACGGGAGTGGGGGTGGGGCGGTCGGGGAATTGAGAGATATATTTCTAAATATATAAAAATGGATGTATGTACATATATATATATATATATATATATATATATATATATATATATATATATATATATATATATATATATATATATATATATATATATATATATATATATATATACCACATACACTTTTACAATCACTGGCACCAAAGGGGAGTGTGGGGAGCGGATTGGGAAAGGGTGAAAATAAAAATAACTGAAAACGAGAGATGTTTGTGTCTAATCCTTGGTTTTCGAGGTTGCTGAGATGATTATTGGTACTTCTGATGGCCTTCAAGTCCAAGTACAGCCATGATAGGAAAGAGAGATGAGAAGGCATGAAAAATAAAATGTCAAAGATGATGGATGTTAGTGTTAATCTATAGTTTTTGGATCGCTAGATGAACAGAGACGCTCCTGATGCCCTTCAAGTCCAAGTTCTGCCTCAGTAGGAATGGGGGGGATGTAAAAATTGCTTGTGGGCAATGTAACAGAAGCAACTATCTTAACAGAAAAGGGCGAGAGAGAGAGAGAGAGAGAGTTAACACTTGTCATTCAGAATTTTCCTAAGGCAGCGATATATATATATATATATAATAGATATGAATATTTATATATATATCATATATATATATATATATATAGTATATATATCATATATATATATAATATATATATATATATTTAAGAGACGATAAATGCTATAACTCACACACACACACTCACACACACAGACAGAGAGAGAGAGAGAGAGAGAGGAGGGTGGAGAGGGGGGGATGTGAAAGAGATATTTAAAGGACGATAAATGCTATAACTCCCACAGAGAGAGAGAGAGAGAGAGATTTCTGGAACAAAAATGTTATGCTATTACAGCAAGACCTAAAATGCTGATAAGTGGAGCATTAAATTTTGATAACTCGATGGCACACTGATACTGCAGAACAGAAAATTACCCGGATCCTTTTTATGTGTTTTCTTATCTTCATTTTCCAATTCAAGTCCAGTTACTGGTGGCAGTAAGTTTACCATCACAAGCAAAATGCGTGAGTGAGAATCTGTTTTTACAAGGACATTATAAAGTAGTGTGATCTTTAGGTCTTATATTGGGTAGGATTCCTATTAGATTTCGAAGAGATATCATATATAGGTTATATAAATCCTTTTTTGAATAATAGTACACGGAAAATCAGCATCGTTAAATTTTTCGATTTAGGACCTGCAATAATATTATTGTTATTGTTATTATTATTATTATTATTATTATTATTATTATTATTATTATTATTATTATTATTATTATTATTATTATTATTATTTAAAAGATGAACCCTATTCATTAGGAACAAGCCAACCATAGGGGTGATAGACTTAAAATTCAAGCTTCCAAAGAATATGGTGTTATTGGGAAGAAGCAAGAGGAGGTAAAGAGAAAGGCAGAAAGAAATCTAGCTCATTAAAAAGGAAAAAAATAATTTATAAATTAATAAATAGGTTTAAATGTATTAAAAATAATTCCATCCTGATTACCAATCTAAAATCTGCAAGGTAATTAACCTTCCGGCCATCTCATCGTAACAGACTCTGATGTTCGTAAAAACCAAGATTGGACGGAATGAACTCGCTGTTGGCTGTTTCTTATCTCGTAACGTTGTGCATTACTTAGTCCCCAAGCACCGCATCCCCGGAGTCTGCTCATCTCATTCCTACTTTCACAATCTTTTAGAACCTAGCGGATGGCCAGTTATTCCCAGCGCCACCTCCTTACTTTGAGTCATGTGGGAGTACGCGAATATGTGGCACCTCTTATTACTGATGCTGCTTCTGCAGGCTTGATATGCAGTATGTTGTATGTTACATTGGGTATTGATGGGATTTTTGAACCACGTGGGATTACGTGCGATATGTGGCGCCTCATGTTGCTGATGTTATTTCTATGCCCTTGATATGTGGGTATGTTGTGTATTGCATTTGGTGCTGTTGGGGTTCTTGAGGCCTGAGGGATTATGTGATATGATATGTGGCGCTCCATGTTGCCGATTCTACTTCTGCTGGCTCCATTTGCGGGTATACTGGTATGTTGCACTCAGTAGATCTGGTTTTCTTTCTTCTTTTTTAATTAGCCAAGAAGATAGTATGTGGATATTTATCCGTTTCATTCCGTAATAACAAGTGCCATATAAGCTCTTCTTATCAGGCTGAGGTCGACGTAATGGAAACTTAAGTCCCTCATCTGATTAAAAAGGAACGTAATCCGCTTATCTACTTAAGGCATGCAGGTAAACAGAAAGAAATGATGGAATAAAAAAAAAGGTGAGGGGGCGGAATCAGAAATACGGAAAACAAGATGGAAAACAAAAGATATGGAGATAAAAGCATAAATAAAGGGAAATCAGGAATAAGGAAAAGAGGATGGAAAATGAAAGAAATGGAGGTAGAAGGAAAACTAAAGGGGAATCAGGAATACGGATAATAAAATAAATGAAAATGAAATGATAACTAGAGGGGAAAATAAATAGGATGAAAATAAAAGAAATGGACATGAAAGAAAAACTAAAGAGAATCAGGAAAAAGGAATATAAGATGGAAAATAGAAAAAATGGAGATGATATAAAAACTAAAGGGAATCAGGAATACGGAAAATAGGATGGGAAACAAAAGAAGTGGAGGTAGAAGAGGAAAAAAAAAATAAAATGAAGTAAATAGTCAAAGTACCCAACTCCAAAGAAAGTATGAAGTATGAATTGCGGACATCGTTCTCTTCACTATCTTGAGGAAATCGTAGGCCTCGGAAAAGCTGCAGCACAAGTTTGCCTTATTAACATGCTTATGGTAATAAGTGTATATATTTCTCAAGTATAAAAGGCCCATTCAAACACTCTAGTTTAAGCTAAGGACTATATTTTGGTGGACTAACTTCCGCCCTTATCAAGCAGTGAATGACAGGACTTGTATTAGTGAAATATATAGCTGGAGATATGCCCTTCGATGATGATGCCTCGGGTCACCACTAAGCCGACGTGGGTTCTGTTAATTGTCTTAATCTGCTTCATTGTTGCCTTAAGGAAGATATTGTCTGTATGGTCAGAGTCCCAGGCTCCATTGCAAAGGTTGGCCCTATTATCTTGTTGTTTTATCAATGAAGATTCTACTATCTGACATTTGTATAAAAAGCTGCTCTTGTATAAAATTTGGGATGAGTTCCAATCCATGGTGTGATTTGTGATATTCATATGTTTGAAAATTGGCAAACTATGTTGTCCATTCTAACAGATCGTTTATGTTGAGTTAATCTTTCCGAAAGATTTTCCTTTGAAACAATAGTATGACTTATCACAGTCCCCACAGGGGATCTCATAAACCTTTATGTCTTTGGAAACTGGTTTCTGTTGAACGTTGATTAAGGCTTCCCCAGTGTATTCGGATGAGTGAAGATGAAAGGGTTAGAGGGGACTAAGATTTGTGTGATCTCTCATAAATTATCCACGTGAGAGATTATGATTTTGTATTTTTCCTTTTCTTTGTTTTCTGTGGATTTGTAAAAAATGCTCTTTACTTTATGTATGACTTTTTCTATTGTGTGTTTCGGATATTTTAAAAAGATAGGTTGATTTCTGATTGTTTCAAGTTCTTTGTTATGAAAATCTGGGGAGCAAATTCTCAGGGCTCAAAGAAATAAGTTACTTACTATGGCGAGTTTAACTGAAAGATGATTAAGATGTGTAAAAAGGGGATTTGGTTATTGTCTTATTCTGCTTTAAATTTTATGCTCGGGACCAAGGAATTTAATTTTTGTAGAAAGACATCAAAATCACCCCACTCACTTTTCCAATATGTTAAGATGTTATCTACATAATGAAGCCAAATCATATCTGCAGGTTTGATAGGTTTTATGATTACTGTTTCAATATACTCTATATATAAGTTTGCTAACACAGGACTAAGCGGGCTCCCCATACTGCAACCGAATTTTTGACAGTAAAGGTTATCACCAAAGGAAAAGACGTTATTAGTGACGCAGAGCTCTTTAAGTTGCATTATCTTAATCAATTTTATGGGGAAGTGGTCAGTATCAAATGGCTCAAGTTTATTTTTGAGGAACGATAATACATCTTTTATGGGTACTGTTGTGAAAATGTTGTCTACGTCTAGGCTGAGAAGTTTTACGTTATGTGTTTGTGTATTTGCCGACCTAAATTTGTTGCAAAAGTCTTCTGTATGTCTTATATGACTAGGGGTAAAAGTTCCTAAAAAGGTAGATAGGAGCTCGGCTAACCATTTAGAGATTCTGTAGTTAAAAGCTCCAGCACATGAGATTATGGGACGGACGGGGATATTATCTTTGTGAGTTTTTGGGAGGCCATAGAAATAAGGTAATTTGGGATTGACTGTTTTGAGTTTTTCCAAAATTTCTACATCATTCCAACTTTTACCGATGTTTCTGATTTTTCTGAAGAAATCTACTGGGACATTATGGTTCGGGTTTTTTGTTAATGTCTTCTGCAACTGTGTTTATTTTCAATTTCGTTGCCACAAGTAACTTGGGTCCATAGTTCCCCCTTTCGTTCTGTGATGCTGTAAAGTTTCCTCCTGTAGTGCTATCTGAATTAGTAAGTGTTCCCGTGGATAGGTTGCTATTATTATGGGACGTAAGGTAAAATCTCCTCGTGTTAACCCTTACCCTACACCCCAGTGATTGCTCGGTAGGGTAACTCCAGGAAAGGGATTGTGTTTAGTTTTGTCAAAGCAGTCCCCGATCCCCGCCATGTTTGGAGCCAGCGTATTTATGACGTAACTGAATCTATTTGCAGATGCCCTACCATGTGCCTCGTTGTGCGAAATAGATTCTTGTTAACGCGTGACTCAGGGATTCATCACATCTCCTCTGTTTTATCTCCACTGCGACCGGAGTATTCCGGTCCTGCAAACCGGTCTACAGCATCGAGCCGATCTTGCTACCTTAATTTCCTTATAGCATTGAAATATATGTAATCACGCTAAACCTCTGAGTTTACCTAATTTTCTTCACTCTGAAGCCGGCCCTAAGCCATAATCTTTTCATTTTTCCATTTGTGTTATGGTTCCTTGAGTCATTTTTGCCTTAAATAATCGCAATTCAGATCTGTTGTACTTGCAAGGAACCACAAACATAAGATATATATATATATATATATATATATATATATATATATATATATATATATATATATATATATAAATAACATACATAAATATATTTTCAAAATGGTTTGAGTGAAAGACGGAAGGCAGAGATACACACACACACACACACACACACACACACATACACACACACACAGAACAAATGACAGGCAGACAGGACGTGAAGCCGAGTGACGTAGCACGACAAGGATTGGAAATAAAATGAATCCACATTCATTTTAGAATGACAAGCTTACAGAGGAGAAAGAAAAACGGTCTGAAAGGATTAAAAACACCTACAGAAGTAGCATTGGACAAGAGGAAAGGGAAAATGAAATTAAAAATCACTTATTCACGACAATTCTAATTCTAATTAGTTTCGAGTTTAGTCTCATGAAACGGCATTCATATAAGACAGGAAAACTGAAAGTATTCAAAGCCTTTGTAATCACGTGGCTCCACCTGCCTACGCTAGAATGAACTGACGTCAAATATATATCTAAGGAATATTGGAAAACTATGTTAATACCAAAGAGCAGATAAGAGTGGGAGGCGGAAGTGAAACGTTAATTAGTGCATTAAATCTCGACGTTTTATCTGCGATGTAAATCGATAAGTAAAGATCAGAGTTTATTCACCTGTATGATTAATCTGTGGCATATTAGGTGCGACGGGGAATGGAGGGGAAGGGTGGTAAGGAGAAAGGCAGGAGGTCGATGGACGAGCTATAGCCTAGGAAAAATGCAAACTGAAAAACAGTGTGAGAAAAAAAAAGATAGGAAGGAGATAAAAAGGAAAAGATAAGAAGGAAAACATCAGGGAGAACGCAAAATTTATAGAGGATATGGACGAGAAACAAAAGAATAAGCTACAAAAATAAAGGAAGTTGTCATATACTCAAAACTAAAGAAAAATAATGGAAATGCTGAGACTTAGGGAGGTGCAATTCAGCCTTGAAGCACTGAGTGTTACAGGAGCAAGCAAAGTACCCATGAGGGGTTTAGGATTACAGGAAGTGACCCTTGAAACACTAATGTTTATAGAAGTAGCTGAAGTGACCTTTAATGGACTGCGGTTTACAGAATACAGAGAGTATCCTTACGGAAATGACCTTTAAAGCACTGAGGGTAGAGGAGTAGAGAAAGTGACATTTGGAGCATTTAGGGTTATGGAAGAACAGCAAGTGCCTTTGAGGTACTGAGGGTAGAGGAATATAGAGGAATTTCTCTTAAAGAACAGTACCCTTGAAGCACTGAAAGTTACCTGAATAGTAGAAGTATCCTTAAAGCACTGAGGGTTATTAGGGTTGCAGAATCATCATTGAAGAACTGAAGGTAATTAGAGTAATAGAAGCATCCTTGAAGCACAAGGGGTTATATACACAAAAAATACCATTGAATCAAGGAGGTTTATACTAAAGGAAGGCGTACACTTATAAACCCTGGGTGTAGGTGAGTAAGTACCCTTGAAGTACTGAGTGGACTGAGGGTAAGGAAAGTACCTTTGAAGTAATAAGGGTCACAGAATAAAGCAAGAAAACTTGAAGCATTGAGGGTTTTAGGAGTAAAGGAATTTCCTTGAATAAGTGAAGGGTGATAAGAGTAAGGAAGTAATTTAAAACACAGAGGGTAACGTGAGTAGGAAAAATGCCTATGAAGCTCTGAAGGTTATAAGAGTTATAGGAATAGGGAAAGTACCCATGAAGCACAAAGGGTTACAGGAGTAGAGGAAATACTTTTGAAGCACCGAGGGTTATAAGAAGAGGTGATGTACCCTAGAATCAGTGAGGTTTAGACCTATAACATTCCACACTTGAAATATTGAGGAATATAAGAGAAAATTAAGTAAACTAGAAGCTCTGAATGTTACAGGAATAAGGAAAGTACTCATAAAGTGCAAGGGTTACAGATATAGAGAAAATAATATTGAAGTACCAAAGGTTATAGGAAGAGGTAATGTCCCTCAGAACCAGTGAGGCTTACAGTTATGGAAATCATTACTTGAAACATTGAGGGTTATAGGAGTAAAGAAAGTAAACAAGATATCCTGAAGGTTTAAGAATAAAGGAAGTACCCTCAAGCTCTAAAGGCTTCAGGAACAGAGGAAGTACACTCAAAGCACAGAGGGTTGTAGAAAAAGAAGAAAGCGCCCTTGAGGCGGTAAGGAAAACAAGAGTAGTGAATGCAGCTTCGAAGGACTGAGACTTAAAGGTATAAGGAAGCACCTCTTAATCCACCGCCTGGCACCGTGGATTCAGTCCCAAGAAGTGGACCAGTGAATTCGTGCTCACTGACCTCCTTCAGAATCCCAAAGAAATTCGAAATCTTTTACGAGAAGGTAACCATGTGAAGCTTATAAATAGACCCTGAAGGGGTTATTCAGCATTATAAAAAGAGAAGTGTTTTTACAAGCGTCAAGAACAGACAGAAAAAAACCACCTAAAGAAATTTGAAATTTTCAAGGACAAGTCACACAAGTATAGCTCATGAATAGACCACGAAGTAGTCATTCAGCCTGATAAAAAAAAAAAAAAAAAAAAAAAAAAAAACTTTTGAGAAGCGTCTGCGCGCAAGACAGAGATTAACAGAGAGAGCCACGTGCAGACAGACATGATGAGATAGAGATTGGCAGAGACACAGAATGAAAGAGAAACGGAGGGAAATATTAATGAATGAAGAGACGAGTGAAGTGAAAACACACGATTTGAAGGAAGACAGACAGATAGACAAGGAGAATTAGCAATAGAAAGGAGACGTAAGGATAATTAAAAACAAACCCGATAATTAAATAGCAACACTTAGCCAGACGCATTTTGGAGTTATATTCATGAAAAGGTCTTCATAAATATAACTCCAAGAAACATGAGCTATTTATAGCCAATGTAGTCATGCATTTCGGCCAAACTGCATCCAATTAGTTAATGTGACGGGGGAAAATAATAAATAGGCAGGAGTATTTAATTTGCAATAGGAGAAAATAAGCGCAGGAAACGGAAGCGTAGCCATAATTAACGCAATAAAATACGCACTTTTATCTGGGTCTTGTAAATCAAGAGTTGAGATCAAAGATCAGTTACTTACCTCCGTTAGTACCTTCACAACGCTACACGAGTCAGGAATTGGCGAGTGTTAACAGTATTTTATACATGGATATTTTCCTTTGGTGCTAAATTTATCTTATAATAACGCAAGGACACAAACGGATGAATAATATATATATATATATATATATATATATATATATATATATATATATATATATATTATATATATATGTGTGTGTGTGTGTGTGTGTGAAATAAATGTAAATATGTGTGTATATATATATATATATATATATATATATATATATATATATATATATATAGTATGATGTATGTATGTATGTATGTATGTATGTATGTATCATAGCAATAATTGATCTTGACGGCTTTATTTCTTTACGTTTTTCAGAAGCGCCCAACATAAATCGTGTGCGTCAAATACTTTGTCTATGGTCTGAATAATAGTGTTGCAATCGCTCTTGCTGACATCTGATATCAGAAGGTGGGATGAGAGTTATTTCCTATCATTTTTCATTTCTGACTTCAAAGTTTTCAATTAGAAATACATTTACAGACAGGTTTAATTAGGACCGAAATAAACTATCTTCACTAAATCACAATGTTTCTCTTATTTTCAATATGCTGCAATAATTGATATCTATTGTCCACATTCCCCTGGTCTATATAAATATATATAGCATCCGCAAGCTATGAAAAAAAAGTGTCCATTTTCAGCTTTCCATTCGTAATCCCATAACAAATACCTTTTCGAACACAGGTTACGATTCAGATACATCACCTCTCACTGCCTCCCAATGAACGCCATATTCTTCGGAAGATTAAATTTCAAGTCAATGGCCCGTGTGGGATTGTTCCATAGGAATGGGGTTCATCGTCTATTCAATAATGATTATAATAGTGCATGAATATCATCATTCACAAATGACAATATTCCTTTTTGTCGTTTAAGCTTCTACCTATGTTCGCTCCCAGAATTAAGATAGCCACTTGCGCTTATGAAATCCAACCTCTTTATTTCTATCGATATTCTATTGTAATCATTTACTTGAAGAGGTTACGCAATTTACAGTGGCTAAAGTGCTTGCAAAGAAATCAGCAAGCTTTGTGGTTTCCACGTCGTAATTATTGTCACACTTTCTTTCATGTCACTTATCACAGCTTGATAATGGTCTTATTGTTTGATTTTCATCAGTGATCACACCTTCATATTGGGCTTATTCAACACTGTCTGGAAAAGCTTTCTCATATCTATTTTCATTTCTGCTGTTTTAGATATCATTACCTAACTCATTTGCATTTCATTTCTGGCAAAGAACTAAATTTCTGGGGCTCCTACGTAATCTTTCAAAGCATGACGTCAGACATCAGCCTGCTTTTAGTGATTGGCTCTTTTCCTTTCTTACCAGGCTGCTGAATTTTGGCAATGCTTCTGCTTTCCCCTAATGACTTCTCAGACGCAAGTTTCTCACTGATTCTTTGTGGTAGATTTTTTTTGTCAGCTTTGTATATTTGGTAACTTACACTTTCTCGCTTAATATATCCTCGCTTGTAGTAACATAATATTAAGATTATATATATATTATGTATATATATATATATATATATATATATATATATATATTATTATATAGGTTTTTTTGCCACGAAGGAAAAAATGAAAAAGCGAGATAGCCAAGTACTTTCGGTCCTGTTAGGACCCTTTACTGAGGCAAAAGCACTTGGCTATCTCGCTTTTTCATTTTTTCCTTCGTGGCAAAAAAACCTTTATTTATACATAGCATCACGTTTTATATACTTCGTGATCAAGTTATTATCATATATATATATATATATAGATATATATATATATATATATATATATATATATATATATATGTGTGTAGTATATATATATATATGCGTGTGTGTGTGTGTTTATGTATGTATACATATGTATGTTTATGTATATATATAAATGGATGAAAGCCCCTTTACCCAAAATAACCTCTGATATAAGAATAGGACACCAGCAACCCATGTAAATCTACATCTTTTCAAAACTCTTTCAGCGTTATTTCTGTCGACGCTCTGGCTGTCACAGTGATGTGCAGTATTCTGACGTCATTTCCCCCGTGTCCGAATACGCGAGCGAACCCGAAATAGATCACAATCAAATATGAGCACCGCCCATTTAACGCAGGATCTGTTTCCTCTCTCATCATTTTCGGATTAACGTTTGATGTCGCTGATCCCGTCGGCGTTGAGTGTAAAGTTAGGTTATTGACACGGCGGCGAAGGTGGAGCTCCTGAGGAATTATTAACTGGGAGAAAGCGACCTGTCTCTCGGAGGTACTCGGTCTTACACACAAAGCAAGAGTTGGAGAGTAACTTGGAAAAATACATCCTGTGAAATTATTATCTGAGAGATGAAATTATTAACTTGGAGATGAAATTATAAACTGTGAGGTGAAATTATTAACTTGGAGAAAACGGCCATACTGTCTTTGACACAAAGCAGGAGATGAAGAATAACTTGGAAAAATACAACCTTCGAAATCATCAACTTGGAGGTGAAATTATTTACTAGATGAAATTATTTATTAGATGAATTTATTCTCTAGGAGAAAACGACCTATTCCAGAGGAAATTCCTCTCTGGCTTTACATATAGCAAGAGATGGAGAATAACTAGAAAAAAATACATCCCGTGCAATTATTAACTAGAAGAAAGCGACTTTCCTCTCGAGAATACAAAAGAATAGAGTATAGAACTTGGGCCACAGGCCAAGCGCTGGGACCTGTGGTCATTCAGAGCTGAAACGGAAATTGACAGTAGAAAGTTTTCAAAGATGCAACAGGAGGAAAACTTTACAGTTGTACTATGAATCAATTGGTAGGAGACAGTGGAAAGGAAGATGGAAGAAAGATAATATGAAGGGAGGTACAGTAAAGGAATGAAAGGGGTTGCATTTATGCGTCAAAAGGACGCTGCAAAGAACCTTAAGTAATGCCTACAGTGCATCACATAAGGTGCACTGACCGAGCTAACTGAGGATGTTCGCTCTTTAACATAAATCATTAGTGCCTTAAAGCATACATCAACTTAATGATTACAAAAAATCTGTCAGTTTTGCTGAATGACAGAAAATAAGAGACGAAACAAAAGAAAACCTTTCTAACCTTTCTGCACTGTAAAAAAAAAAAAAAAAAAAAACAAAAAAAAAAAAAAAAAATTCCTAGAAGTCAGTGGCCCCTGTGGGCTTCTTCCATATGAAGCGGGTTCTTCTTCTGAATATAATAATAATAATAATAATAATAATAATAATCATAATAATAATAATAATAATAATAAAAATAATAATAATAATAATAATAATAATAATAATAATAATAATAAACCTTTCTGTTACTTGTTTCTAATGCACACCAAATTCTTTAGAAAGTTAAATTTCAAGTTAGCATCCCCTGTGAGTTTGTTCCATCACCGCACAAACATGCACATACACACACACTCGCATATATTGGCATTCTCCGAGAATCTCTGCTGGATATTGCTTTGCATGTTGCAATATCAGCGCCTCATGTGGGCTGTTATTGATATGCACTATTGATATCATATATATGAATAAAGGGACAGAGGGAGAGATTTTACCTGGGATTTCGCTTTCACGTGTGGACGTATGTCTGGAGAGCGAGTTGTATATATATATATATATATATATATATATATATATATATATATATATATATATATATTATATATATATGTGTGTGTGTGTGTGTGCGTGTGTGTGTGTGTGTGTGTGTGTGTGTGTAACGTCGGTGCCTATAATTCCTTGTATGACGCCTACTCGCCTGAAGTATTGACCAGGCTAAAAATAACATTCGCATCTGGGCGCTACTTAAACATACGCAATTATGATTACCCATTTTGTTTACAGCTTGCAACAGCTCCCATCTTAACGCGAATGAATTACAAAGATAAAAAGATCCATTACTTCCTTTTGAGACTCGACAAAATAAATCAATGAGTATCAAACTAAAAATTATGAAAAAATTAAAGAAAAAGGAGGGCGTGGCGTGGCGATGACATATCTCCACAAAAATAGAAATTTAAGAAACAAAGCATTAAAGTCGTTAAGTAAATTGAAGAAGAAGAAGAAGAAGAACAAGAAGAAGGACTCTTTCAGGACCAGAAAATTCGCTATTGATCGACAGCCGCCTGGAACCTATTTATAGCACTTGTTAATAAAGCCTGAAGTCGTGGTCTGGACCTCGTCCTTCCATTCGAAGGGAGAACGACAATGTTGATCCTCCTGGTATGCACCAGTTGAGGAATGGAATGGAATATAGAATTTATTCCAAAAGGTCAAGTGCTGGGACCTATGAGGTCATTCAGCACTGAAGGGGAAACTGGACTAAAAAGGTTTTAAATGTGTAACAGGAAGAAAACCTTGCAGTTGCACAACTTAACGATTGTTAACTGAGAGTGGAAAGTAAGATGGAAGAAAGAGAATATGAGCTGAGGCACTGTAAATGGAATGAAAGAAATAGCAGCTAGGGGCCGAAGGGACGCTGCAGAGTACCTTAAGTATGTGGTAGTTGAGTTCCTGCATCATTCATAGAGATGGCCATTTCAGAGGCTGCTTTGTTTAATTATATTATGCGTTCAAGTGATCAAATGGATAGTTGTTAAAGCATTGAAAGCATTTCCCTCTAGACACGAGTTCGAACCCCTGACCAGGAAAGAGGAAGTTCTTCATTTAATTCCTGTTTGAATTTTCTAATCAATTTTAGATCTTCCTAATATTTCTGGAAACAATTTCATCTGAAAAATATTAGGAATCTCGAGGTGCAGAGCTTTATGTGCGGCTATTATATTTTTGACGACGGTGTTATTGAGAGACTAGTATGTGTGGAAAATCTGGCTGAAGTCAGCTAACAGTATTTTGAGGTTTGGACTTGTGGAGAGACCGGTTGAAAATTTTTTTTCTCTGAGAAAACAGTACACAAATTGTATCTATTTTAAAGAATTTAAAAAAACGACACTGAGACAATATTAATGAGAAGTCATGTATGAACTTACCGGCCTAAGCATCAAGAAGCAAGAGACTGATGTACGTACATCATTGAGGCGAGTGGCCTAGAGCATAGGGAGCTGTCAGTACCAGGGAGGAGGACTGCGAAAGAGCTGTCAGGGTGTATCCAATGTGTGTTAAAAGAGATGGACCAATTAGCAAATTAAAACAAAGATGGAATAAAACCTATCGACCCGCCCGTGAGTTTGGCAGAAGTCGTATCATTTCCACAACTGAACCAAGCACGATCAGTCGAAACCATAAAAAAACCAGCTGCTGGTGCTAGATAGATCAGTGCCTGAATTCGACAAATCATGCCTTGGGGAAGGTTTTCTTTCGATCAAGGCTTTCATCAAATGTATGGAAAATGCCACTGAAGGCTGGTAAAATAGAGAAAGAATTGTGCAGGTGAAGTAAAAGGTGACAGACAAGGAGTACCACCCTCCAAGTAAGAAACTGGGACATCAGTTATTAAGCTGACTGGAGGACTTTCATACAGTGCTTCTCTCAACAATTTGCCATACACCAGGAAGAGAAAATGGAAATGTTGGAGACATATATTCCTGCAATTGGTGTGGGGGAGTCGGTCTAGGCAATCTGTGCTCAAATTAATGAAGACTACAAGAGTCTCAACCCTGAAGGGAACAGACTGTGGAGGGGAAAAAAGCCTTCTGCCGACACTTGCTGAAGGAAGCTCTTCCCACCTCCGTGGTGGGATTCCTATATGTCAATGAGAAGCCCTTGCAGGCCTTACTGCCAGAGGTGTAACTACTGCTAAACCACGAATGGGAACAACAAGCAGGTGGCGGGCCATAAGCCACTTCCTAACCATTGGTTGCAACAGTTAAACAGCCTGGGCAAATTGGTCCTCAGCCAGCCCCACCCATTGCCCAGGGGGCTGGGCCCCGCAGCAAGACCTCAAAGAGGCAAGGGGAAAACAATGCCTGTTCAACAAAAACAATATCGGCCAGACCAATGCTCACCCTGCACCAAGGACAGCAAGGGGAGGGTGGCGTGGAGGAGAACCCATGCCCAGTAGTTCCAAACAATGACAGTGACCCCAGCAGAACAAGTGACACCTTGTTGCAGGGGGTGGGGGCCAGGTAGCCGGTCAACCCACAAAAGAAGTAGTGGAGAACTTCCACC
>NC_087200.1:43176204-43178704 GCF_015104395.2 Macrobrachium nipponense
TTAGAAGAGTGTTAACCATACAATGGGGTTTTTAGGGGGACATAAGATCTCGAAGTGAATAAAAGGTAACCCAATATTCTGGGTTATGGGAGCGATGAGGAGAAAGTTCATTCCTGCCCAAGGGAAAACCAGTGCTGGACCAGGTCGACAGGGTGAAGAACACGAGGTACCCGCCATAGTTAAAGGCAAGGTCCTTTAAATGTACTTGGAGAGGTCGGCTCATCAGTGAGCTACGCGCATGTGGGCGGAGCTTTTGTGACGTCAATTTTCGGAGACGGTGGCCGAGGTTTGACCTGACTAGAGGTAGTCTTACTTGATCTCTGTCATGTTTATTAACTTCCAGTAGCCATGCCTTCCGTTTGTGCTTTATTTGGATGCCATAATAACAGCAAAAAGACCATTAATATGGGTATTCGATATTTTAGTTTCCCAAAAGAAGAAAAAACGAAGAAGAAATGGATGCATGGTTGCAAACGCACAGACGATGTTAACTGGAAACTGCCGATTTTATAGCTACAGTGAATGAATGGTTCGATGTCATGAATTCCTCTGTGATGTTCGGTGACACAAAAGCCAGCAATGCATTTGGGATAAATTTGGATAGCCAGAAAAGTGCTCTACAAAAAATGGTTGATGCTATGCTGGGAATGAGGGTAAAAAACCCAAAATTTAATTGCCTTTACAAATTCCAAAAAGGTGTGATATTATCTTGCCACTCAATGACTGGGCTACATAACGTGCTAAAACAGAGTCATGACATTTCTTTTATTATGACACGGATATTAAATTAAGACTGTCTTGAAAGTTTTTTTTGGATGCATTAGGCAGATGAGGGGTTCTCATGATCACCCCAATGCAGTTAATTTTAAATAAAGAAAGAAAAACGTTTTGCTAGGTAGGGATATTGAACTTGTTAGCGATAAGGCGAACTGCGACAAAGGAAATGAAAACCTTGACCCGTTATCCCATGAAATGGTATCATCTGGGAGTGATGGAAACGGACCTGATAAATCTTTCCATGACAGGGAACTGGCCTTAGAAATATGTCTGACATACATCATTTTTAGAGACTTGGAATTTGATGTGGATCTTAAGAATGACGAAATGTTCTCTGAGGAAACAGAATTTGCTAAATGTCAGAAATCAGGAGACACCACGGGATCTGCTATCGAGGAAGAGTCCTTAAGATATATCGGTGGATATGAAGTGAAAAAGTTTTCCTTTAAATATCCAAATATAGGGTATATTGTTAACAGCAAGACGTCAGAGACATGGGTCCATTAAATAAGTGAAGGAAAACTCTATGCACCATCAGACGACTTTTTTTCTAAACTAAAAATTTGTAGAGAAATTTTTACAGCAATTCATGGCTATGGTCTTAGACCAGGAACGGAATGCATAAAAACAATGGCTGCTGAAATGAAATCTGCTGTTGCTGGTGTTCCTGACGAGGTTGTGGAATTTTTTGCCAAATTATCTGTTTTTTACAATGTGGCACCTCAACAACATTATCGACATGAGTAAAAAGAAACAGAGGACTTGTAGGAGTACAGTAAGAAAAACCATGAAAACAACAACTTGGTTTTTCCCCTCTGGGTCCACACCTGGCTCGGTGAGAAACACTCATGCATATATATATATTCCATCACCATTAAACTGTCATCTTTGTTCTGTTGATCTGTTAGGATTAAAATGAGAGTTCATTGTACCAAAACAACTTTCTCTATGTTAATTCGTAACTCGTTGTGCAGGATTTAGTACCAAGGACAACTTTCTCTACGTTAATCCATACCTCTTTGGTTAGGGATAAGTGACACTCAATACATTACAGTATTTGTGTTCCCTTGAAAAGTACCTCTATACCCTATGACCTTTTGTTTAGAAGCATCAGATTATTATGAAACTTCGATGTATGGTCAGCCATAAGGATTCGACCGCCAATGCCTGTTCCCGCTTGTCGTACAAGGTAGGGTGTGCCTTGATGAATTCCACGATGACTTCCTTGTCCTCTGGCGTGGAACGGTAGTCTTGAATGTCCTTCTTGCTGGGGCGGTATCGTTTCTTCAGCTGCACGACGATACTACTCGGGCCTGTGATGTCCTGGGATTCGACAATGGATAACCGTCGGGCTTCAACGTTCAGCTCTTCCTCGTGTTCAGACGTCTCCAACCATTGTGAAGGCTGGATGTCCTGGCTTTGGCATGGCTTGTCCCTGGCTGTCCTGGGACTGCTGGGTAGGCCTGGGGGTGGTCCTCCGTAGAGGCATCGTGTGTCACGTGGCTGGGTCAAACGGCCGTCTGGGTAAGGAAACGTCCCAGGTGGGTAGTTAAACGTTGTTGGGTAAGACGTCCCTGGGTGACGGTGTTGCATGCGGTGAACGTTAGCTGGGTGTAAACGTCCCTGGGTAGTAAACATTGCTGGTAGGACGTCCCTCAGTGAACGTCCCTGTGTAGCGTCCCCTGGGTGAATGTCGCTGAGTGAGCGCCGCTGGGCGAGAGTG
>NC_087200.1:43183704-43191204 GCF_015104395.2 Macrobrachium nipponense
TACATCTTTCTGAACTTCTATTGCTCTTTCTGTTAACATTTGCATATCGTATATTATCTAAATGGCTTGTAAAAATTCTTACACCTTTGATAGGAAACATTTCAAACACGAATGTAAAAAGCATTGTTGATTTTATAAACAAATGAATAGTTTAATTTTAAATTTTTATTTTAATATGGGTAGTTTTGATGTTGTCTCTTTATTTACAAAAGTGCCTATGCATGATTTACTTGAATTTTTGGAGGATGAATTAGAACTTGCAAACTTTATTAGTCTCATACGGTTATGTATCAAAGATACTAAATTTTGTTTTTATGGGGAAATTTTTGTACAAAAGTTTATCATGGCAATGGGTAATCTTATCCCTTGTCCTTAGCAATATTTACAAAGAATATTTTGAGACAAAACTCATACCAAGAATTTTGCCCTAAAAAGTTATATGGTTTAGGTACATGGATATTTTCTGTATTTGGCAAGTTGACGAAAATCTCAAGGAATTCTTTATTATAATCTTAATAATTTAGTACCCTCCATAAGATTTATTGTAGAGGAAGAAAGAAATTGTAGAAATTTCACATTGCCTCTTTCGTTCATTATTACTTCAATCACCATCAAAATGTTAAATTCTCTGTTTTTTTCTGGGATGTCTTTAAGGGCTTTACGCGTCTGTAGCCCGCACTCTATTGACGCTGAGGTTAAAACGATTTGTGATATTGCCTTGAAGCTTAAATGCCCAAGAAATTTTGTGGATGTGGCGTGGAAAGGAGAGAGAAAAACATTTCATTTAACTAAAGACAAACTTGAATTTAGTAAGCATAACATTCTAAAATTACCTAATGATGAAAGCTTTTAGATTTTTAAAGCTTTTTAACATAAATGTTGTTTTCAATAATATTAACGTTAAGAGTTTAGTAGTAAGAGTTCTCCTAAAGATGTTCCCGGCTGCATATATGAAATTCCTTGTAAAAAGTGTGACAAACCGGAAAATCTTTTCCACAACAAATCAGACAGCACCAATATTCTGTGAGAACTTACAAATATCAAATGTATTGTTCGTACATATGAGAGATTTATATCATCCTATTAAGTGGAGTCAAGCAAGGGCTGTAATCCCATAATGACACAGTTAAAAGAAATATCATGAAATCTTGTTTCATCAATCAAATAATGGAAGCGTTCTAAATTTAAGTCTTGGTTTATTTAAACTCGATACCTTCATAATGAAAAAAGGTGTAGATAAATATAAGCAACAAAATTAATATATTGTTTTATACATGATCTTGGACTTTGTATTGCTACATTTTAGTTTCTGTTAGGGTTAAATCTATGTTTAAGTTTGTGATGATGTGATATCTGATAATCCTGAATTATCTCTTTAATTTTTACCCTTTTGACAATTAACCACCAAGTATTCTTGATCCTTTTGTTTACCTGGTAACTTTCTTTCCAACTGTATTTAATTTTTTTCGTTCCTTGGCAATGTCATAGTAAAGACGAAAGGGCTTGGATTTCTGCCTATCATTTTGCTGTGGTATTCAAATATATATATATATATATATATATATATATATATATATATCATATATATATATATATATATATATTCAATTTAGCCATATCAAGAGACTTAACAAATAACAGCATTGTGGATCATGGGCTTAAGACAGACCATGCTATTAACTGGGATCATTCCTCGATAATCTGCAGAGTCAAAGATCACTGCAAAAGGAATCTATTGTAGGCCATTTTTATTGAAGCTTCGTCAACAAGGAATTTAAATCTCCTTCCTTGACACGCCGCCCAGATTAACAAACTGTAATCCCGGCCCCCCTTTCTGTTTCTGTATATAAAGGTCTGTCAACTTCTATATATCACATTCAGGGTGAACTTGAAAATGTAGAATAAACTATGAAAGTACTGTGAGGACTGAGTAAGAAGAGAAGAGTAAGCGAACTGATTTTATTCGGTAAATGAGGCTGTACATAAGGCGGCGTGCAGACGGAAGCGTAGTGTCCGTCAGGCACGCACGAACAAACATAAACAAAAAGGACAGGGCCCCGTTGTGAATGTGTTTCTTCACAGATGAAAATACATGAATAATATTACTTAGAGGGAACGGATTCCCGACATATATACATCAAAAGAAAGGGCGTAAAATGCTCTACATTTTAGTTCCTGGAAGAATGTCGTCCTTACAAATACTCTACCTCCAACACAATGATTACGTAGAATTGTTGGATGACTACCAGAATCTTGCGGGGAGCTGAAGGAGTCCTCAGGTCTTGAGGGCCGGAAAGCAGGCAGCCGCCCCTGGTAGTGAGCCTGGGAGGTTTGATTTCTTTCCTTGGGCTGCCTCGACGACGTTTAGGGGCACTGTCAGGAACCAGCGGCGTCAGGGTTTTGCGAGGGCCTTCAGCGGCGTTGTCTTTGGCGGGGATGATGGCAGACTTGAAGCGATCTATCGAGACCCATTCCTTATAGCCGCCAATTGACACGAGGAATGCCTTCTCCTCCCGATGGACGACTCGGTGTGGGCCCCAGTAGGGTGTTGTCAAGGACGGGTGGGTGGTGTCGTTCCTCACGAAAACGAACCTGCAGGAGTCCAGGGCTCGCGGGCAGAACTGCTTCGTTCTGTCGACGTGTCTCTCGGCAGGGAACGAACTTCTGGTCGACTGCACGCAACCTAGACAGGGGAATATCATGGATCGTCACTGTCATAGGGGAAGAATTCTCCTGGTACTGTCAGGGTCTCCCCGTACACCTTCTCTGCTGGGGAGGGGTTGCCGTTGGCTCTTGGACCGGTGTGGAGACCGAGGAGGACCCAGGGAAGCTGTGCCTTCCAATCGGGGCCCTGACAGTGTGCAATTTAGGAAGCCTTGAGGGAGCAGTGGACCCTTTCCACCATGCCGTTGGCTGCGGGATTGTGGGACCTTCATGGTGTAGTGTTTAGTCCCCATAAGGCGTGCCAGGGAAGACCAGAGCTCTGTCGTGAAGGCGGGTCCACGGTCCATCATGACGTTGTCGGGCACTCCGAAGTGGCTGATCCAGCAGGTCAGGAGGGCTCCGGCACAGGTATATTGGTGGCTTCTGACATTGGGGTGGCCTCGGGCCAGCTGGTAGACCGGCCGATCAATGTCAGGAGGTAACTGGCGCCGTTGGATGGAGGAAGAGACCCAACAGCGTCGATGTGGATGTGTCCAAATCTTCTCCTGGGCTGGGGAAAAGAGCCTATACCCGATTCGGTGTGCCTTCCTGTCTTGCTACTCTGGCACGCGATGCAGTTTCTGGCCCACTCCCGAGCATCCTTCCTGATGCCGTGCCACACGAACTTCTCCATCAGGAGCCTGGTTGTCGTGCTGGCGATGGGTGCAAGAGGCTGTGAATGATGTCGAACACCTGTTTCCTGCGTGAGGCGTGTACCAGGGGACAAAGGTGTCCAGTGCTGGTATCGCAGAGGAGCTTTGTCCTGGAGGGGCCGAAGGGGATGTCCTCCCAGCAAAGGGCGGTGATGGCAGTCCGATAGGCTGGTACATAGGAGTCAGAGGCTTGTCATGCGCTAGGTCTTCGTAGTCGACACCGAGGTGAAGGGAGTTGATCTCGACCCTCGAGAGGGGGTAGCTGTCAGGCGTGGTGACGCCAGTCAGGTGCCGGTAGTCACCGCAGGGCCTCCATGTACCATCTACCTTCTTCACCATGTGGAGGGGGGATGCCCATGGACTCGCTGCCTATTTACAGATCCCCATCTTCTCCATTTCTTTGAACACGGTCATGGCTTCCTGGAGGAGCTTCAGCAGGAGGTGGCGGAACTTGGCGTGTGTCGGGGGGCCCTTGGTCTCAATATGGTGGAAGACACCATGCTTGGGTGCGGCCCCAGCCCCCTGGCCAAGCTCGAGGCGGAAGACGTCCAGAAACTCCTGGAGAAGGAAGGCGTATCTGTGGTGGGGAAGGTCAGAACAGATGGTGGGCGCCCTTGGTCCTCCGGCAAGTGGGCGGGAGAGGCAGGTCTCAGTATCGAGAAGGCACTGGCAGGCCATGTCCACCAAGAGGCCATGGTGGGCAAGGAAGTCCGCTCCCAGGAGAGGGATCCGTACGTCAGCGAGGACGAAGGGCCAGGTGTAGGTCCTGCCCAGGAATGCGATGGTCTGGGCCCTGGTGCCATAGGTGCGGATGGGGGTCCCGTTTGCAGCTACGAGAACGGTCGGGTCATCGGGGGCGCGGCTGCAATCCTCTGCAGACGACGGAAACAATGACGGCTTGTCACCAGTGTCAACCAGCATCCTGAGGCCGGAGATGCTGTCCTGAACATAGAAGCCCCTGGGTTGGGACTTCGTTACTGCCGCTACCATGGGGGCTTGTTTTGGGTGCTGCCTCCGTCATTTTTTGAAGGGTGGAAGGAGCAAGGGCGCATCGCACTTCCGTGCCTTGCTGCCGAACTGGTGGTAAAAGCGGCACCACCCGACATCTGGGAGGGGCTTCGGCAGTGGCTGGTATGCTGCACCAACCATGTCCTCCCGCTGTAGGCTGATGGCTGACGGAGGAGAAGAGAGTTTTGCAGCTTGGGTGGCGGTAAACAGCGTGAAAACCTCCATGGTCTCGGTATTAGGGATCTGTCATCAAACTTCAGGCGCAAGCTGGCGAAGGGAGAGCTGACGAAGGATACTCACCTCCTGCCTTCGTCCTTGGTGGTCCACCCCTGGCAGGAGGACCAGGTCCTGGAGCTTGTGCCAGGCCAGTCTGGGATCCGAAGTGGTCATAGGGTTGACCAAGAGGTTGAAAATTTGGGCAGTTTGCTGGGGAACTGGAAGGAAAAAGACCTGGATGAGCTCCCTCTTCAGGCCTTCATAGGGCAGCTCCCTGGGATGGCTGCGCATCCATAGGGCGAGGCATTTGAAGGCATCCGCTGTGAGGGTCCCAGCGATGAAGTCCACCTTGGTGCTGTCCCAGGCGATGCCATGGATCTGGAACTGTATTTCTGCCCGTTGCAGCCATGTTGCAACATCATCACTGCAGAAGGGCGGCAGCTTGACGTGGTGGGACTCCAACAGTGCGGTCGTCCGGGGTGCAGCACGGGCATTAAGGAGGACTCAAGCATAAAGAAGGATCGTCTCATGGATTGCGGGGTCAAGGTGGACACAGAGGAGTTGAGTGAATGTGCTGAACTCTCCATCGTCTTGTCAGACTCACGCTACAGTCAACGAGAAGTTGTGAATGGCGAGCCAAACCGTAAGAATAAATGGCAAAACACTTCTGTGAAGAAATGCCATTGTGAGTCCACTAATGGTGTTGAGGAGTACCAGAGAACCTAGACTAGGCGGTGTATGAGTCCATTAAAGGTTCTCTGAAGGTGAGCAGTGGTAATTAGTCCCTTAATGACAAAGCCAAAACTGCTTGGGTCACCTACTCCTGGGTTATCAATTGTGAGGACTGAGTAAGACGAGGAGAGCAAGCGAACTGATTTTATTCGGCAAATGAGGCTGTACATTAGGCGGCGTGCGGACAGAAGTGTAGTGTCCATCACGCATGCACAAACAAACATAAACAAAAAGGGACAGGCCCTCGCTGTGAATATTTCTTCACAGACGAAAATAGATGAATAATATTACATAAAAGGAACGGATTCCCGACATGTATCCATCAAAAGAAAGGGCGTAAAATGCTCTACATTTTAGTAACTAGAAAAAAAAGAGAGTACATATGGATATGCAGATTTTTACAATGGAAGGGCGAACATTCGCCCGAATGTTGTCCTTACAGTACTTGTTCTAAGTCCTGAGTATATATATATATATATATATAATAATATTATATATATATATATATATATATATATATACATATATATATATATGATATATATATATGTGTGTGTGTGTGTGTGTGTGTGTATATACATATATATATATATTTTTTAATAATTTGCTTATTTTTTATTCGTGGCCTGTAATGTAAATTTCCTTCAGTTACTTTTAATTTGATTTTTTTATACTACAAAAAAAATAAATAAAAAGGCTGGTTAAGTTTATTCTCGCTACGACCGAAGGTTGTTATTATCTAAGTGGTACCTCGCCCATGAGAGTTGTTTTTTTCTCTTTCCTCCGCTGGATACTTGTTTGGTGATTTGTGGGTCGTTGCCTCACTTTTGGTGAGGACCGCTGGCTGAGGATAAAAAGGAGAATGGATTCGGCCCCTTATATTGGAGGTTTCCCTGACCTTATTCCTGCAGGATGTTAAAAAGCTGGAGATACTCTTGGGAGATTATACACTCTGAAGGCTTGCTGCATTTGAGGGTCCCCTTTTCAACTGTATTACGGAAGACGGTTGATGGTGTTCCTCTCTGACTGAAGTGAAGTCGCTGTGGAAGCTACAGTTTTGTTGTTTGTGAATTATCTGTGCCCTGATCGGACGGACGCCCTTCCTGTGTGCTGTAGACGGCACTATATGTACTACCCTTTTTCTACGTCTCTGCATCTCTGAACCTGCCAGCTGCCCTTGGGAGGGCATCCCGTCTTGTCCCTGGTCCTGCTTTCGTCCTGCAACCTCCGAAGTCATGAAAAGGCTTGATTCTGTTTGGGAAGCTGGTAAGGATATTAACTGGATTATTCGTTATTGACGTTACTGATGCATGTCAGTGTATCCTCCGGCTGGAGACCCCTTCATGATCCCGGAGCAGTTGATTGACAGCTGTGGGTTGAGTGGTGGTGATACCACCCATATAGTTTCTGCGTTCAACCACCTTTCATGTTAGATCAATAGTGATCTGTGATAGCAAGTTATTTGTATTTATGTATGCTAATACTTTTTAGTAATGTATGATCTAGGATTAAGGTTCTTTCCCCCTTTCATTATCTTCTTCTAAAATATTTTCAGGGCTTTCCAGAAATAGGTTGTTTTCCTTCCTCATCCTAATTACTGGCTCTTGTTCTATTGTGTGAATGAGGGTATTTTTAGGTAAAGTTTTTTTTGTACACCCTAATCAGTTTATATATATAATATATCAAATATATACTATAATATATAACATATGTATTATATATCTATATATATATATATATAATATTGTGGGTTTACCTAACATTTATTTATAAAAAAATACTCAAGTTTGATCAGTATTTTGAGTATTATTGTTGTTTTTCACTGTTTGGAGATCTTGCCCTTTGGCCTTAAATACTAACCTTTATGGCATTGACCGTAAAAAGATAAGAACCGGTTCTTCCCTCACACAATTCTTTTAAATAATTGTGAGTAATGTTCATAACAATATATATATATATATATATATATATATCTATATATATTATATATATATATTTATAATATATATACAGGTATATATAGAAAGAGTCTATTGAGTGAAATAGTGGAAAAGCATTATATATATATATATATATATATATATATATATATATATATACATATATATATATATATATATATATATATATATATAATAATATATATATAAATATATTAACCTATATATATAATATATATACATATATA
>NC_087200.1:43193704-43201204 GCF_015104395.2 Macrobrachium nipponense
TTTTTTTTTTTTTTTTTTTTGCGAATAAAATGAAAACCACTTTGGTAGCCTACGTTCTCCATCTGTCTGTCTGCCTGTGTATGAATGTATGTATGTACTATGTAGTATGTATGTCTCTCACACCACAGACAGATTGTGAATTAGATACTTTGGGCTTTCTAGACCAATGCAAGGTGTCCTAAATTAACTGGAAGAAGGGAAAGTTGAAATCCAGACAAAATCAAAGACTTAAGAGACTGAAAATAAAAAATTTCAAGCACAGAAATCTCTCCAAATTATTGTTGATTAAAATTATCTAAGTAATGAGCTTAGTATTGAAGAAACGAAAACTTTAAAATACAATATACAGAAACGTGTAAACTGGTGTATGAGAAATCATGTTTCTGAAGTTGAATTAAAAACACTCTCACTTTGAAGTGACTCACTTAGCGGCCTGTAATAAAATTTAATTGTGAACGTGGAAGAAATATCTTGACAATTTCTTGATTCGTTATACACAAAATAACAATTTATCTCGTTTTCCATAACGGGTATGATTAGTTATATATCAATAAATAACAACGTCTCCTGTTTTCTAAAAAGTTAGTGTGAAGATAATGAAGTTGACTGAAAATACAAAAAGCGTTTTTCAGTAATAATAATAATGATAATAATAATAATAATAATAATAATAATAATAATAATAATATTATTATTATTATTATTATTATTATTATTATTATTATTATTATTATTATTATAATGTGGTGCCGTGGCAGAGTGGGTTGGGCTGTCAATTGACTGGTTAAGCAACATTGGGGCTGGTCAGTTGCTGGATGGATGACCGCTCTCCTCGGCGTTGATGCCTAGGGAAAGGATCTTTACCATTATTTCCTCAGTCTACTCAGCTGTAAATGTTTACCTATTCCTGATGGGGTAGGGTCCAGCTATAGGTTAAATAGCAAAACTCACCAATGTTGAAAAGAAATGAACGATTAAACGACCTTGAAGGGGAAGACGGTCAGGTACTTAGAGGTCGTCATCCAGCAACTGACCACCACAGCGACAGTAACCATCAACCAGAGACTGGAGCTACAGAAGCAAACCAGAGGAAGAAATGGACAAGAGAAGAAAATAAGGAAATATGGAGATGCTACATCAGAAGCAGGTTGGTCAACATCTCGAATGAGAGAAATAACACCCCCCAAACAGAGCAGAGGCTGGCAGACCAAGTAAGGAACATTAAGAAAAAGAACTGGCTCTCCCCAACAGAAAGAGAGGAATTGGAAAGGGAAATGACACACGATAACGAATTACAAGAAGACGAACTGAGAGACGATGCCACAGAAAACAACAGGGATGATGAGGTATCAAACACCGACAAAGTAACACACAGGACGGAATGTGTAGAAAAGATCAGACAGAGAGAACAAAGATCCCCTCCATGAAAGCCTACAACACCAAGAAATTAAGGGAGAAAACAAGTGAGGTCAATGAAATAATGAGACTAATACACACCACCAATATCGCAGAAACAAATAACTTGACATATGCAGGAGCAAGATTAGTAGCAGAACTGATGGGGATACAAACACCAACACCACCAGCACAACCAACCCAACAGAAACCAAAACAGCAACCGCCTTAGAAAAGGCACCTGGAAAAGCAAACCATGGTGATTAGATCTGACTTGAGTAAACTGAAAGAGATGGCAGAATAGAAAAAAGGCTAAGAAGCAAGAAAACAAGGGAGGAACTGAACAAGAAATACAAAGTACAATAGAATATGTAAAACAGAGGCTTAAGGCCAAAGCACATAAGATCCAACGGTACATGAACAGGAATAAGGGATACCAACAGAACAAACTATTCGGAACCAACCAGAAAAGACTATACAGCCAACTAAGAGGGGAAGACAACCACCAAGAAATTCCTAAAGCCAAACCAAGTAAGAGACTGGGAAAACATCTGGAGCAATCCGGTATCACACAACAAACATTCAACATGGCTACAGGAAGTCAAGGATGAAGAAACAGGGAGAATAAAACAAAGATTCACTGACATCACGACAGACACAGTTAGACACCAACTAAAGAAAATGCCCAACTGGAAAACCCCAGGTCCCGATGAAGTCCATGGATACTGGCTCAAAAAGAATAGCAGAACAACTCCAGCATTGTATCACAAATCACCATGCGCCCAAATGGATGACCACAGGAAGAACATCCTTAGTCCAGAAAGACAAGAGTAAGGGAAACATAGTCAGTAACTACAGGTCTATCACCTGCCTACCAGTAATGTGGAAGTTACTAACAAACATATCCCCCACCAACAGAAAGGCTGCAGAAGGAAGTGTAGGGACACAAAAGACCAGCTCCTGATAGACAAAATGGTAATGAAGAACAGTAAGAGAAGGAAAACCTACTTAAGCATGGCATGGATAGACTATAAGAAAGCCTTCGACATGGTACCACACACATGGCTAATAGAATGCCTGAAAATATATGGGGCAGAGGAAAACACCATCAACTTCCTCAAAAATACAATGCACAACTGGAATACAATACTTACAAGCTCTGGAATAAGATTAGCAGAGGTTAATATTGGGAGAGGGATCTTCCAGAGTGACTCACTGTCCCTACTACTCTTCGTAGTAGCCATGATTCCCCTGACAAAAGTACTGCAGAAGATGGATGTTGGGTACCAACTCAAGAAAATAGGCAACAGAATTAACCATCTGATGTTCATGGACGATATCAAGCTGTAAGGTAAGAGCATCAAGGAAAAAGATACCCTAATCCAGACTGTAAGGATTGTATCTGGGGACATCAGGGTGGAGTTTGGAATAGAAAAATGTGCCTTAGTCAACATACAATAGGGCAAAGTAACAAGGACTGAAGAGATAAAGCTACCAGATGGAAACAACATCAAACACATAGATGAGTAGGGATACAAATACCTGGGAATAAAGGAAGGAGGGGATATAAAACATCAAGAGATGAAGGACACACTCAGGAAAGAATATATGCAGAGACTCAAGGCGATACTCAAGTCAAAACTCAACGCTGGAAATATGATAAAAGCCATAAACACATGGGCAGTGCCTGTAATCAGATACAGCGCAGGAATAGTGGAATGGACGAAGGCAGAACTTCGCAGCATAGACCAGAAAACGAGGAAACATATGACAATACACAGAGCACTACACCCAAGAGCAAGTACGGACAGACTATACATAACACGAAAGGAAGGAGGAAGGGGACTACTAAGCATAAAGGACTGCGTCAACATCGAGAACAGAGCATTGGGGCAATATCTGAAGACCAGGGAAGACGAGTGGCTCAAGAGTGCACGGGAAGAAGGTCTAATAAAAGTAGACGAAGACCCAGAAATATACAGAGACAGGAGAAAGACAAGCAGAACAGAGGAATGGCATAACAAACCAATGCACGGACAATACATGAGACAGACTAAAGAACTAGCCAGCGATGACACGTGGCAATAGCTACTGAGGGGAGAGCTAAAGAAGGAAACCGAAGGAATGATAACAGCGGCACAAGACCAGCCCCTAAGAACCAGATATGTCCAAAGATCAATAGATGGAAATAACATCTCTACCATATGTAGGAAGTGCAATACGAAAAATGAAACCATAAACCACATAGCAAGCGAATGTCCAGCACTTGCACAGAACCAGTACAAAAAGAGGCATGATTCAGTAGCAAAAGCCCTCCACTGGAGCCTGTGCAAGAAACGCCAGCTACCTTGCAGTAATAAGTGGTACGAGCACCAACCTGAAGGAGTGATAGAAAACGATCAGGCAAAGATCCTCTGGGACTATGGTATCAGAATGGATAGGGTGATACGTGCAAATAGACCAGATGTGACGTTAATTGACAAAATCAAGAAGAAAGTATCTCTCATTGATGTCGCAATACCATGGGACACCAGAGTTGAAGAGAAAGAAAGGGAAAAAATGGATAAGTATCAAGACCTGAAAATAGAAATAAGAAGGATATGGGATATGCCAGTGGAAATTGTACCCATAATCAAAGGAACACTAGGCACGATCCCGAGATCCCTGAAAAGGAATCTGGAAAAACTAGAGTCTGAAGTAGCTCCAGGACTCATGCAGAAGAGTGTGATCCTAGAAACGGTGCACATAGTAAGAAAAGTGATGGACTCCTAAGGAGGCAGGATGCATCCCGGAACCCCACACTATAAATACACCCAGTCGAATTAGAGGACTGTGATAGAGCAAAAAAAATAATAATAATAATAATGATAATAATAACAATAATAATAATAAGAAGAAGAAGAAGAAGAAGAAGAAGAAAAAGAAGAAGAAGAAGAAGAAAGAAGAAGAAGAGAAAGTAAATATAATCATATGTAATCATGACAGTAACAACAAAACATTGTGAAAGCCGAGGAGGAGCAAACGAAGAAGCAAAAAAAAAAAAATCTACAACGGCTTCTTCAGCCAAAGCGAATTCCTACGACTCCGAGGTTTATAATACAATCTGTTTTTTCTTCTTCAAGCGACACCAGGAATGACATTCACGAGAAGCGCGACGTCGAAACTTTCCCGCCGTAAAGTTTATTATTTAAATCAGTTCCCCATCTTCGCTGAATTTATTAGGTCTCGGCGAACTTGGCCGAACTTGGCGACGGACGATCGCGTTTCCGCCCGCTGAGTGAGGATGACGGGCGGTTCAGAAGTGTGAGAGAGAGAGAGAGAGAGAGAGGTTCAGAAGCTCGGTTGAAGAGAGAGAGAGAGACGAGTGGTCGGTTGCTCCCGCCAACGCGACGGAAGAAGTTTCGGTGGGAACAATAAGGGAAGCGAACGGTTCGGAAGTTCGGTTGAACAGGGGGCGAAGGAGAGAGAGAGAAACAGCTCAGTGTATAAGAGAGAGACAAGCATACAGACAGACAGAGCGAGAGAGATAGACGTACAGAGAGAAAGAGCCAGAAACACAGACCGACAGGTAGGCAGAGCCAGAGAGAGAGGGAGGGATGGACAGACAGACAAACAGAGGGTGTGTGTGTGTGTAAAAGAAAACTGTGGAACAATCACAAATCTGTAGAACGGCTTCCCTGGTATTGCTATGGATACCGAGTATGAGAAGTTTAAGAAAGTCTGCAAAGTGACTTTAGATAACCGAGCTTCATTTTCGTTGATTTCTTGCATTCTTCATGCAAATTCAACAGTGGGTAGGTTGAAGAGGGTTTAGAAATCAAACAGACTGAAACTGCATATGAGAGTTATCTTATACATTAGTCCTGTACTCTGAGGACATGATTATTGGTATGAAAATGTAACTTTTGTCGATATGAGAATAAGGCTTAAGAAGACTATTTGGATTCAGATTACAGGATACAGTTAGAAATTATACCATAAAGAAAATGACTAAAGTTGTGTGTACATGAAACAATGATGAAGAGAAAAGTGGAGATGGTTTGGACATGTCCTTCGCACACCTCTGGGAGTACACGATGACGTCAGCTGTGCCAGTGTGAGCACCACAGAAGTTGACAGACCCACACTTACAAGGATAAGAACTATAAGACTGGAGACTGGAGATGAGTGCAGATTCGTGGACGGTGAAGCAAAGGAAAAGATAATAATGATTAGTCTATTCCTTAATCCTCCTCGGTTTGCGATAATGTATTCTGAATTTGTGTAGTTTCTTATGTGATATTATTGTTCGTTTATACAGATAACGTATAAAAAGTTAATGATGATGCCAGTTACTGATAATTTATCTAAAACGAAGCAGCAATATTTTTTCTTGAAAATCTTCGGTTCATCTTCAGTCAACATGGAGAGGCATGTTTTTTTTTCATATTGAATTTCTCTCATTGATCGCAGCTTCAAAGATTTAGGTGTGTGTGTGTGTGTGTGTGTAGCAGAGAAGCTTCCCACGATGATTTTGGTTGTAACATGCTACTAACATTGTTCAAAGTAAAGCACAGATTTTCTTAAATGTTTGCTATTGTGAAACATTGTTTTGCTCTTCATTAACTTGAAAAAAACACCTTTCATAATAAATCTGTATTCACAGTTTCTAATTTTTTGTAATGACTATTGAAGGCTAAACATGGAGAGAGTTGAATTTAGATGTTTGCTAGTGTGAAACCTTGTCTTACCTACTATTATTAACTCGAAAACAAAAATCTTTTATTATTGTTCCAGATTAACATTTTTCAACTATTTTGTAGTAATTGCAGAAGGCTAACCATGGATCTAGCTATATTTAAATCATGCGGTATCGATAACCTGTAAGCAGTAAATACAGCTAATATTTCATACGAGCAACGAAAATCAATTTCTTGTACTTGTCTGGCTACTGAGAATCACCACAAGTGAGTCAGACTATTCCAGTCTGGAGAGTTTGTGTGTGTGTGTGTGTGTGTGTGTGTGTGTGTGTGTGTGTGTGTGTGTGTGTGTGTGTGTGTAGTCATGACTAACCGGACAAGACTGGTGAATCACTTTTTAACGTAGAAATCTAATCTTCATGTTTTCCTTGCTATTAAATACTTTGCAGTTAACTTAAAAATAATACCCTTTTTTAAACATCTCATTATTGCATGAGTCATTGAAATGGTGATGAAATCCACAACAATGTCAATGTAAATCATTATAAATAATAAGCTTTAGTCTCCTTCATATATGTATATATATATATATATATATATATATATATATATATTTATATATATATATATATATATATATATATATATATATATATATATAAAGATATAAGCCACGAAGGAAAATAAACAACGGAGTATCCGTTTGAACGTCGAAAGATCTCGCGGAAACTCCGTTGTTTATTTTCCCTCGTGGCTTATATCTTTATTTATGGATTTATCACGTTTCTAACTTTCGTGATTCAGTTATACAAATATATATATATATATATATATATATATATATATATATATATATATATATATATATATATATATATATATATATATATTATATATATATATATATATCCTATATATATGTATGTATGTATGTATGTAAGTATAAAAGAGACTAAAGCTTAGAAGCAGCTGAGGTAGCTATTACTTCTACGAATAGAGCACTAAGAATATATTTACAGCCAAATTAAGCGGAACAAGATCTTGGCTACTTCACACTGGATCTAGTTCCAGTTGTGATAAAAAGCACCTGAAACGCGGTAGAGGAAACAATAAGCAAACAAGAGAGCGTAATATTGATATTTCTAAAGATATACCTACCAGACTAGTATTATTAGATTCTGTTTGAGGAATTTATGGTTAGGAATTGTGAAGGGCAGGTGCAGGCGTGAGTAATATCGTACATTATTGGAAGTTCGTCTCAGCAATATCAGGTATCCTTTCGCTACAAAAAGTTATTTTATTACCAAGCATCCTGATAATATATTTATTTGTAATACCCACTGTATATCTTTTTAAACAAAATTCGTGTCGGTGAAGAAATTTACAATGATGTCAGTATATAAAAAAAAAATATATATATATATAT
>NC_087200.1:43206204-43246204 GCF_015104395.2 Macrobrachium nipponense
GTGGAGTGTTCCACTGAAGATTTCCAGAACCTTCAGCAGAGCAGGGCGACTCAGTTTTATTAGAAACTTGGTTCTTTAGGGGTCATATAACACCTCTCTCTCTCTCTCTCTCTCTCTCTCTCTCTCTCTCTCTCTCCTGTTTGATGACGCATCTGCTCAAGGGAAGAAAGACATCCGCCCCCACCTCTCTCTTCTCTCTCTCTCTCTCTCTCTCTCTCTCTCTCTCTCTCTCAATTCGTCCTGAGAAATTCACGTTACCTCTGTTCGCCAGAGTATGGAATAATGTACACGGTTTTTTCAACTATTGTGGGTCTCATCATCGACTGGAATGAGAGAGAGAGAGAGAGACAGAGAGAGAGAGAGAGAGGTAATCTTCATCCCATTGTGAGGGGGAATTGCCGGAAGAACATGTTACGAAGAATAAGGAAAATTTGTCTTGTAATCATATGAATATAATGACATACCTTTGGGGCATGAAAATTATCTCTAATGCTCTAGTTAAAACACTGCTACTCTTTCTTTCCCTTTATTTTTATTCTAAAGCATTGGAACCGCAGCCTAATATCTCAGTGACAATGACAGATGTTGCTACAGAGAATCTCTGGGAAGGAGGATGTTTACACAGACCTCTTATACTATAAGCATTCACCTCGTGCGGGCCTGTTCATGAGTTACTCAGGAATGTTTCGCCCAAAACTTTCATCTGGGAACTTTTATTTATTTACTGGTTTGGTAACGCTCGGCTTTAGGGAGGAAAGATGTGTTCTCTCTCTCTCTTCACCACACACACACATACAAAACGTTTCATTTGTATTTATTTACTGTTCTGAGGACGCTCGCTTTTGCGGGAAGAGAGGACAATCTGTCCAACGTCAGTCCCTTGTAAGATTTATGAGTCCATAATTGCAGATCAAACTGTGGATCACATAGATAGAAACAACCTGTTGTTAAACAGTCAACACGGCTTCAGACAAAACAGATCCGTCAGTCAAACATCTTGGAGTTTTTCCATAACATGATTGTTATTTACGACAATAGTAGAGCAATAGATATATCCTACTTAGATTTCCAAAAGGCCTTTGACAAGGTTGCACACAAGAAACTGATAACAAAAGTTAGAGCTTTAGAATTTGTAGGAATCCGATAAAAGATATATGAGGATCTTGGATCATTTTGTACGCGATGCTTTTTTTCATCATGCGCAACCTAGATACACAATCATCTTGTTTTTTTTTTCTTTTTTTATCCATTCAAATTGGTGTTGGACTACATAAGCGATCCCCCATAGACCACATTAATTGAAATGAAGCATAGTCCTATGAAGCCAGGTAAGATATTAAGGCATTAATTCATCATAACCCAGCATGTCAAATGTTAATATCATTGTGAGATTAAGACTACATACACAATTCTTATATTTTGAGGCAAAGCAGGCATATAGGCCTACACAAGAAATTCTTATATTTTGAGGCAAAGCAGGCATATAGGCCTACACATCAAATTCTTATATTTTGAGCCAATGCAGGCATATAGACCTACACATGAAATTCTTATATTTAGAAGCAAACAGGGCAAGGGCCTAAGCGTCAATTTCTTACTGCAAATAATTTTTTTTCCGTATCTGTTGGAAATGGAGTAGCTTTTAATTAGTATAGTAGCTCTGCCCTCCCGATTATAATGTATATGCATACAGTGAAATGTACATGTATAAGCATGTGAATAATTACATACATGTATACTTGCGTTGATAACCACAGCAAAGCCACTTATACCACAGAGAATAAAAGTAAAGCTTGTGGGGACGTAGCCGATGGCACATGACTGTCTCAGCCTTACACACAACTATCATACTGCTCTCGGTGAACTATCGATAACAAATTATATTACTGTGACGAGTAAAATAAGGCTGCTGTAGCATTTCTATGAAAATGAAGGCTATGGTAGGAAGGCATCATAAGATACTCAACGAAAGAAAAAAATAAATGAAAGCTGAGAAAGTTATGTAGGAAATGATCCAAATCCCTTTTGGACAAAAGTATACATAGAGTCAGTAAACTCTCTCTCTCTCTCTCTCTCTCTCTCTCTCTCTCTCTCTCTCTCTCTCTCTCTCTCTGTTAGGAGAATATTCTAGCGTAGACTATATCCATAAAGATCTCGATTACTTTTAATTAAAACAATTAAGTTTCGGTGAACGAGAGTAGAAAGATAATTCTTTACGCCAGTAGTCTATGAATACGTCTATGTTTATTCTGCAATGTTACGTTACCATATGAAAATTTTTCAGCAACAACAAAAAAACAAGAATAACCAAAACAAGAACCACAATAAAACGGCTGAATATAAAAAGTGCATATAATCCCAACGTTATAATCTGTGTAAACTGACAAAAAGGCAGAACATTATAGGTCTAAGTCATTTTTTATGATCCTGTCATTGTGAAAGATGTCCTTATGAAAATTCTCAACAAATTATATACAATGACTTTTATAACCTATCATACCGTAACTTTAAGTTCAACAGGAATATTCTGGTTTTGTAGAGTGCAGTCACTGCTTGTCATCCCCCGAATGTGTATAAATGATTGCAGTGAAATCGATTTTAAGACTATTAAAATGTAGTCAAATTTCTTGAAATCAATATGAAATACCAGTCTGCATAGCTCTGAGAACGTCTTTGTGTTTAAATTTAGAATGGTGAACACGCTTGACAATATCAGACGGTAATTATCACTGTCCAGTGATTCAAGTGCACCGGTTCGAACGCAAGCATTCCCTGTATCACCTCAGTATTCAGGTGAACCTCTTTTACGAAATACAACATTGCAACATTGCGGAACACTCCTGACCTCATTCATATTTTCCTTCTTTTTTTTTTAGGGAGATGAGCGTTAAGATTTAATTTCATGGAATCATATAACGTTTCCTTTTGATAATCAGCACAGTGTATTTTAGTTCGGAAAAACAACCTTTGCAAAATAAGTGAAGATGAAAAGAACCACAGATTAGCCAACTTTTCGAAGCTATTGCCAACCGATCAGCTTCATGGAATGGTCGTGACATAATCAAGGGGCGGGGCTTAGCTGCAAAGCTTGGTGGACTGCTATAATAGATAACAGAGTCGTAATAAATGGTGAAGAATCAGACTGGGCAGATGTGACAAGCGGAGTTCCTCAAGGTTCTGTCCTTAGCCTGCTCATGTTTTTTATTTACATTAATGACATTGATACTGCGTTAACTGGTGGGATAGCTAAATTTGCAGCTGACACCAAATTAGGTGTAAATGCATCAGACCAAGATACAGTGGAAAGTTTAAGAAATTATTTAAGGAAAATAGGAGAGTTGTCAAAAAGATGGCAAATGCCTTTTAACCTGGATAAGTGTAAAAGTGCTACAAATAGGAACAAACAACCCTCATGTCGCATGAAAATGACATAAGTAGTGCAGAACAAGAAGAAGACCTTAGAATCATTATTACCAAGGACTTAAACAATGCATAAAAGCTGAAGAGAAGGAGCAGAAACAAGTGGGATACATAAAGAGGCAGTTCAAATGCAGAAACAGAGAAATGGTGCTGCAGCTCTGCACATCAATAGCTAGACCACATCTTGAATATGCAGTACAGTTTTGGTCACCAACGCTAAGAAAGGACATAATAGATTAGAGGGGGTACAAGCAAAAGCCATAAAGTTAATTCCATCCATCAGGCAATAAGACGACTAGAGAGCCTGAACATGTATGACTTAAAAACACGATCATTTACAGGGACAACTAATATACATTCAAAATACTGAAAGGGATAGCGAAAGTAGATAGTAACTTTCTCATTGTGGGAACTTCTTCACATATAGTGGAGTTCCACATCTGGCGAAAATTGAAGTTTCACTTCACATTCATGCAAAAGTTTATTTTTTGGTATCAAATTAAAGCTTGGGATCTGAGCAACATTTTTAGTCCGTGTGGACAATATACAAACCTCTCTGGGGTATGTTTAAGCTCATGGACCTCATGTGAACATTATAAAGTTCATAGCCTTTGAACCTGTAATGCAAAATAAACATTTTAGAAGTCAACAGTAAAACAACTTGTCTTTTATTAACAATAGATACAAGTAATTACCTTCTAGCAGATAAACATTTGATTTCCGTGAGAAATTTTACTTATTTCATTACCAAATATATCGATTTCGCACGTTTTGTCGTATAAAAAAAATTATCCCAAAATATCACTATCCTGAAAATATCTGTGTAAGCTACATACTTATTGTAATGGTAATTTCTTTGTAGCAAAGAAAGATAAAGGAAAGGAAAACGCATCTTCGAGAAGTTCTGCAACACGGATGCTTTCGCGCATGTGTTGGAGGTGCCTGTTCTCATGATGGTTCTAGAATCGGCAGGAGTGTTGTGAAACTTGACAGGCGCCGATGTGACGTGAGGAACGCCGCGATTTCTGATGCAATATTCCGTCGAGATTCTTCTAAATCATTCCCGTCGTCTCGGGAGTCTGTGACGCTGGCTGGTAGCCCTCCCCCAGAATGCCGTATAAATACGACTGACGAAGTAGGAGAGATCAGAGTAAGAGATCATCAGTTAGTCACAGAGTAAGAGATCATCAGTAAGAGCCACAGATCAGGTTATCAGTGAGAGCTCAGCAGCAGAGATCAGAGATCATCCGAGAGAGATAAGAGAAGAAGGAACCTACGAAGGATCAGAGAGGAAAAGTTGCACGAGAGAGTTTGGTCGAATTCTGGTCAAGTCGTCGTCAGGAGTGGACGACCGAGTTATTTCGACGTAGAGCAAGACTTCAGAGAAGAAACGTTCTGCAAGAGGTTTAGAGAAGTTCCTGCCCTTCGAGTATCAAGAATAGACATTATTTTCTGCAATACGGAGTCAAGAAGACGTCTGCAATCGCAGTTCTCCTTTTGTGAAGCCATCGCTTCGAGTCGCAAAACTGGCCAGCAAGTATTTGCATTACTTCACTTCTTCCCCAGTTCACGCATTGTAAGATTTTGCCTTTTTTATATAAAAAGGAGACACCATTCTGCATTTATCTTTGTTAGTACGCTTGTAAATAAACCTTTGTTGTGTTAGTGTTTCTTTCTATATTCGTATCCCCAGTTTCAACTGTTGGTGTTGAATTCTTTTTGTTTATCATAATATCGAACCTGAGGCGGACCTCTCTCGGTTCGTAACACTTATGTATATATATTCATGTCAACTGCAGATAAATGGATCAGTTATAAAGGACCTACCTTAAGAATGTGACATTGAAGGAAATGGCACATGTGTGTTTTATCTTATTTCTTCTCATATGTGTATTATGCCTAAGTCTGAAAAACGTAACCATTCTTTAATATGGTGGCTATGTGTTTTGCATAAGTTGTTAAAGTTGTATTCGTAAATGGTTTCTGAGAGGATTTTGATATATATATTTTAACTAATTTGTGTTTATACATATAATTCCATAACAGTTGTGCAGTGTTACCGGTACGGTACTTGAATATTAAACAGAAATGCAGAGCACTGAACGGGCCAATCTGCTGTCCTGGATTCACTCATCATGCTCATTACTTTTTGATACCATTGTATATCACTGTATATCATTAGACAATAAACTATGTGTTGATGAGTCAGTTGCTGCCTCTGTATGCACTCTAGAATCTACAGGACAAGAACAGTATCTGGCATTTAAAACAGATGTTCTAGACTCTAATAACACACCACTCAGCACCAATAAAGAGAGACAAGTAGCTGCTTTTCCATGAGGAGAATTCTCAAAAGAAAACTGCACTGAAGAGCAAAGTACAACATTTTAAACAACATGCAGAGTTGTATGGCCAAGCATTCATTGTACTTGACAGCCGTGGAGGAAACCTGCAATAGTTCTCCCACCGCAAATCTTCCCCATTCCCACCTGCACTCTCTTGTGAAGGAACAATTAACTCTTGTACAAGTCAGATTTATTGACATGCATATTGGAATCAGTCACTTCAGACATAATGACAGATGGAGAACTGGTAACACCTGATGTTTATGAAGTGATTGTTATTTGACTTATTGACGTAGGTACATTGATCCAGTCTCCCTGGAACAACAATCTAAGGCAAACCATCTGATGAATATTTCAAAAATGTATTTTTGCCAAGGGTCAAGCATTACTTAAGTAAAGCAAAAAGAATGGACATTGTATGGGATCAGTATCCCAAATCCTCAATTAAAGGGTGCACAAGAGAGAAACGAGGAACAGGAACACGACAACGTGTATCAAGTTCTGCCAAGATTCCAGGAAATTAGCAATCCTACTTAGCAAATGCAGAGAACAAAAAGGAACTGCTCTCATTTTTATCTGCTAAACTCGTTGAAATAGACCTATCAAATGATAAATCTTTCTATATCACTTCAGGAGATCAAGTCTTCTCAGCTGGGGATGGTCCTCCGATGGGTCAGTGTAATCACGAGGAGGCAGACATGGTCCATATCTTACATGCCATTGAAAATTATTCATCAACTGCAATGGTACATACTAGAGACACAGATGTTGTTATCATACTGTAGAGCAACTTTCATCACTTTATGGCTGTAAACCCAAATGCACAGATCTGGATATCATTCAAATCAGGAAAAACAACCAAAATGATATCTCTCAATGACATTGTGTCTCGGGAGCGGAAACATGCAAAACCTTGGCACCCTTTCATGTGTTTACTGGTTCCGATAGCACATCATCTTTCAAGTTGAAAGGAAAGCGATACTGCTTTAAAACGAAAGACAATGAACCATCTTCAATGAGAAAGTTAGCATCTCTTGCAAACTCCCCTTTTATTGTTTCACCCACACTGAAAGAAGTGGCAATGCAGTTTGTGTGCAAGCTTTGCTCCAGTGCTGTATTCGCTTATGACACCAACGTTGACCTTGTTCAGATGAAAGTGTTCTGTCACAAGACTAGAGATGTAAAGAGAATGCCTCCAACAAGTGATGCACTATAATAGTTCAGCATCTCAAAAGAGGCCTCTTTCAAGCAAGCATCTGGGTAAAAGCACATGAACCAATAGTACCCACCAACAGCCCCAAGAACTATGGATGGGAGGAGAAAGACAAGAGACTAGTTCCAGTTTGGACAACAATTCCACTTGCTAGGGATGTCTTCGACCCTAAAGTGAAATGCACCTGCACAAAGAGATGTTCAACCTGTAAATGCGAGAAAACTAATTTCAAATTCACACGGTTGTGCAAGTGTAAATGTGATAGTGAACAGAACTAGGCTTGTTAATGAGAGCAATCAATCCTTCATGCCGTGAGCGGAACCATCAAATTTGTGTGTGTGTGTGTTTCTTTTTTGTTTTAAGATTTATGTCCATCTTATTTGCTATTTCATGTGCTATAATCAAAATTTTAGCATAACAAGCTGCTATTTGCTATTACGATCCATCTGATATAAAATATTTGCAGATTGGGTTATTACTCTCACAGATATAGAATTATAGACATGTAATATTTTCGGCGTTTTAGCGTTTTGTCCCCCAAAATCCTCAAAAATGATTTGCTTGCTGTCACTCGGAATAAAAATGTTATTTAGACCGTAACCTTCAAATTGGTACCAAAAATTATACTTTTGCAAAAATCTGAAGTGACTGGTGGTTCTGACGCCCCACTCATGCAAGAAATGATACATGGAATAAACTGCAACCAGAAGTTGTAAGCAGCAGCGGTGTGGAAGAATTTAAAAGAAAGTAATAACAAAATCATTAGAACACGTGCTCCTAGGGATAAATGAGCACATGATGTCTCGTCGGATGGACTAATGAGTCTTTAGACATCCTAATCCTTGCAACCCTCTCTCTCTCTCTCTCTCTCTCTCTCTCTCTCTCTCTCTCTCTCTCTCTCTTGGTGACATTTCATCTTTATTTATTTATTGTTTTGATGAAGATCTCTCTCTTCTCAGAGTGCTTCACTTCTGTTTATTTATGGTTTTGATGATGCTCGCCTTTAAAGGGAAGAAAGACGTTCCTCTCTCTCTCTCTCTCTCTCTCTCTCTCTCTCTCTCTCTCTCTCTCTCTCTCTCTCTCTCTCCTGTGAATATTTATAGAATATCACGCGTCTCAGAGCTCAAACATTGATAGTTGTTGACAGTTATTCCGCTATTTCAGTTGTAAGGAAACTGCTATAGTGCCATGTATAAGTTTCACCAGTATTCTTTAAACTATACTTACATGGCATACACATAGTTTAGATTATTTCTCGTTCGCGTTTACGAATACGAAGTAAAACAGCACAAGAAAAAAGGTTAAATATGGTATAAAGGAAAAAACTAAAAAACGTTAACACAAAATTCCCCATCTGGTGACGAGCGAAGAAAAGTGACCAAATTTTCTTACCATCAAAAGAAGAAGAAGAAGAAAAAGAAGAAGAAGAAGAAGAAGAAGAAGAAGAAGAAGAAGAAGAAGAAGATTCAAGTCTAAAGGGAGAAATGCAGGACGAATAACAGAAAGAAGCAGAGAGGAAACGTTTTGGGGCGTTGCCAAGGACCTCGGATGAGGGATGGAGGAGACGGGAGAGGCCCGTTGGAGCCTTCTGAAAACCTCGAGGAACCCTCCTCAGCCGGCCCAACGGGGAGCCACACCCAAATCTTGACGAAGGGCAGGCGAACAGGTGGTGTCTTATATATGGTTTTATTATTATCTTTATTATTAATTCATATTATTCAGAGATGAACCCTATATATATATATATATATATGGAACAAACCCACAGGGACCACTGACTTTAAATTCAAGCTTCCAAGGAATGTGGTGTTCAACGCCTTTTGTGACTTGAAAGAAGTAACAGAAGGTGTTGGAAAATACAGTTATCAAAAGAGAAAAGATGCATTTAAGAATGAAAAACATTAGTTGATAAAGAAGTGGTAAATTATTACTTGTGAGCTTCCCATGTCTTCAATGGGAAAATTCCGTTTTCTAAAAGACTCTTGTGTTGTTTATTTATGAATGGAAAATTGTTAGGTAGAATCAGTGGTAAAATAATAATCAGTTAAATTCTCTTTTGGGCTGTACAATTGTAGCTAGACGCTTCTAATGCTTCGGTGCACATGTACTGATACAGTCCGCTCTCTCTCTCTCTCTCCTCTCTCTCTCTCTCTCTCTCTCTCTCTCTCTCTCACTTCAACTTGTAACTGATAAAAGCGCAATGACGATTTACGAAGTTAGACGTGAGGTTATTAAGACCTGCCAAGTCGCCAATGACCTTTCGTAATGTTATAATCGTCTCTTAATTTATCCGCAATCGAGTTGGCACTTCCTCCATCGACGCTGCTGCACAGACGAAAATACTCTCCAACCGCGTTAGTAACTTACTGTGATACGATAAGGCAACTGGTATCTTCTTATTTTTCGCTCATGTCCTACAATTACCTCTTTTCGGAACGTTTATAGCCTCAAAATAGAGAGAGGACAGAGAAGTTAAAGGGACTTTATTGCTATGGAAAATACACATGACTGGTGAAAGTTACGAGTAGATCTCTCTCTCTCTCTCTCTCTCTCTCTCTCTCTCTCTCTCTGTATATGTGTATGTGTACATATATATATATATATATATATATATATATATATATATATATATATATATATATATATATATAGAATAGCAAAGGATATGAAACAATTGTGAAATAATTGTCAGTGTATCCGTGAGGACATGAAGCCAGATGAACAGGAAACAATATATTCTTAGTTTATTTCCTGGAAAATAAATCAGCAAATCGAGAGTTCCAGGAAAACTTCTTCTGTCATCTTGCACAGTTAGTTACTGTTTAAGCTAACTCCATTGTTAATCAAACAGTGGTTTATTGATTTAGTTATTCATTCATTGATCTATTCATTTAGTTTTTGTTTTCTCCTGCCTTAAAAACTTCAACTTGTAGAGGATAAAAAACACAAAGCTGTTTCAAACTGGTTTAGTGGTTTAGGTTATCAAGCAACCGACGTCAAACCGCACTGGGTTTCAGATCCAGACAACATAACCACAAAACTACTTTTAAATCATTACATCTGGTGAGTGAATGGCTTCATTCCACAGGAATGAGGATTACCTCTTCCAGGTAAGACTTAGTGGTACAGATTCAACGAAATCCTACCTTGGTTTTTTTTTTTTTTTTTTTTTTTTTTTTTTTTTTTTTTTTTTTTTTTTTTTTTTTTGACAGACGAGGGGGGACGAATGTGTGCAATCCCTAAAATAGAGTATTCTTGTGTTATCATAAGCAGTGAATCAGGTACCTGATCTACCAACTAGGTACCTTATTCACTGCTTAATAATAATAATTATGATAATAATAATAGTATTATTATTATTATTATTATTATTATTATTATTACATCAAGAGATGGCCTCTCTCGTGTCTATCTTACTTTCATTGTTATTCAGTATGATCAACTCAACCCACAGTTACAGTAAATGTACTGTTATTATTATCCCTTATTCGAGGAGTAAGCCTATAATGTACTTTGTTATTGTTGTTCTTGTTCTTCTTCTTGTTGGGGGTGTAGGAAAGGTCTATGGAAGAACCTAAAAAGGTCTGAAAAAGGTGTTTCGCGTTATGTTAAAGATACAGGAATTTTAGGATAAGATATTTATGATTATTTATTAGAATGAAGATGTAAGAAATAAATAATTTGCCTATTAAACAGTACAGAACAAATATTTCTAACAAAATATAGCATATGTCTTTTAATTTTCTTTTGTGTAACAAGGCTCTATTTGACTGTAGATTCTAACACGTTCTAATTTATGTTAAAAGTTAGAAATATAATGTTTACAGCTTATACATCAGGGAGAAATCTTGCATGTGTACCGAGTAAGCTGGATGTCGGATGACGCCTTATTATTATTATTGTTGTTCTTTAAGGTCCACAATAATATACTGATGGAAGCAGTAGTGAAATTTCATTAAACTATGTAGAGGGTTTCGAACCTTACCCTGGGTTCATCTTCAGTAGAATGAACAATTTAACATATAACATATGAAAGACAACAAGACAAAAAAGTCAAGAATGGCTGCCCTCGGTGTCCGTTGGAGATCTGCCGACAGAGGGCAACCATTCTTGACTCTTTTGTCTTGTTAATCTTCATATATTTTATGTTAAATTGTTCATTCGACTGAAGATGAACCCAGGGTAGGGTTCGAAAGCTTTTACATAGTTTTAAAAAAATTTTACTACTGCTTCTTCCATCAGTATATTATTGCGGACCTTAAAGAACATTACTTGTGCCATCGTAATTGAGATTGCTACCCATTATTATTAATATTGTCATTATTATTATTGCTATTATTATTGGTAATTTATATTTATTTATTCATAATTTTGCACTGTCTCATTGTCTTACATATGATCCTGCGATGAAGAGTACAAATTATAAGACAACAGCTGCAGCCAAAGTTATACTTTGAAATATAAGAATAACGTCCAGTGGTAAACTTGAGGACAGAGAGAAAATCGCCAGCTTTTATATCATACGAATTATGACATTACCTCGAGTTCACTATAACGTCTCTAAATTCGAACAGCTTATTTAGTTTATGCCAAGTTTCAAGTTTTCTTAGTTTTAGTGCACGTTCAACTAGCCAATAAACATCATTGAAAAACTACACATTATTGACAGTAATAATGGCAAGAGCATCAAAGCAAACAACAGTAAGAGCCTGCAGACAAAGGACAAGAAAAACAAAAACAATAATAATAATAACAAAAACACCAAAAGGAACAACAATAAAAGTGGTCTTAGACAAACAACAGCAAAGGAACAACAATAATGATAATAATAATAATAATAACCAAAGCAGCAAAAGAAACAACAATGACAGTCGTCCTAAGATAAACAGCAACGGAAACAGCATTAACAAACAAAACAACAAAAGAAACAATGAAAAGAAAACTCTGCAGCGAAGCAAATACTCGACCGAGAGAGAAAGTGAAAGGAAAAAAAAAAAAAAAAAAGAGCTGACATTTGCGACCGCGAATTCATAGAGCAGTGGTACGAAATATGAACCCGAGGAATTTTTTGTATGGTGTGTGCGTTTGTGTGTATATGTGTATCTGTTAGTGTGTGTCTGTGTGTATTTGTATGCGAGTATGTGTGTATGGGGGCTGGTTTATGAGGCTCTCTCTCTCTCTCTAATGGGTATACGGTAATACAGAGGAGGTTACCGGTTGAGGATAGAGATACGGGACGTCACGTCCCTTCCTTTTCCCGTTATCTTCTGTCCTCCTCCCGCTACTCTCTTTTCTTTCTTTCCTTTCCTTCCCTTTCGTTTTGTGAAGGACCTTGCAAAGGTGCGAACGTATGCAACGGGATACGAGGTGTCTTGGAATTCCAACCCGGTTAAATTACTCTTCTTCTCTTTGTGAAGAGAGAGAGAGAGAGAGAGAGAGAGAGAGAGAGAGAGAGAGAGAGAGAGAGAGAATATCTCATGAATTATTTCACTCCAGTGAGATGAGGAGTACCTGGTCGAGGCCGTCCTATTTTAATGGAATGCATTTTTGAACACTCGCGCATAGCGTTATATCACACTACTCTTTCATTCCACCCGAGATGTGATCTACAACAGTCACCTAACAACTAGGTACCTCATTCATAGTGTGGGTTAACGGGACTTTAAGGACCGTGTATATTCTTCCGTGCTCTCTCTCTCTCTCTCTCTCTCTCTCTCTCTCTCTCTCTCTATGGCATTTGTATGATAATATTAACTTTACATCATGTTTACACATTTCCTGTGATATGTAAAATTCATTTTATGGCTTGTGTTATTGCAGAAGTATGATAATCAGTCTAGGTTACTTTTCTCCATCTTATCTTTTTGGAAAATAACAATTGTGTCGGCTTTGTCTGTCCGTTCGCACTTTTTTCTGTCAGGACTTTTCTGTCTGCCTTCAGGTCTTAAAACCTACCAAGGCTAGAGGGCTGCAAATTGGATGTTGATCACTCACCCTCTAATCACCGAACATGCCAAATTGCAGCCCTGAAGCCTCAGTAGTATTTTTTCAGGCCAAATTTAGATATCATCATAAATCTGGCAACGATACGGGACAGGCCACAACCGCCGGGCCGTAGTTAAAGTTTCATGGGGCGAGGCTCATACAGCATTATATCGAGACCACCGAAAGATAGCTCTGTTTTGAGTCACCTTGGTTATACGCTGTACAGAAAACTTGATTGTGTTTTTCGGCGCATTTTTTGCTTTTTTTAAGACGGTTTTAGAGCTAATATAAAACAAAACAAATATATGCAAACATCATATTGTGTTTTGACAATTTCCTATTATATAAAATGTTATAAATTATTTTTTGTCTTCGGTGAAGTTCATGCGCTATGTCTATCGCTACTTTGCCAAGCACAAGGAACTTTTACGCCCTGCTAGTTTGTCAGTCACAAGGAGCATTTACTCCATGTCAGTTTATCAGTCACAAGGAACATTTTTACTCAGTGTCACTTTATTAGTCACAAGGAACATTTACGCAATGTTACATAGCCATTCACAAGAAACATTTACTCCCTGCTACTCTGTCAGCCACAAGGGACATTTACTCCATGTTACTTTATCAGTCACAAAGAATATTTACTCTATGTTACTTTATCGGGCACAAAGAATATTTCCTCCATATTACTTTATCAGCCACAATGAACATTTACTCCCTGCTACTTTGTCAGTCACAAGGAACAGTTACTCCTGTTACCTTTCATCGTCTGCTACTTAGTCAGGGTACTATATCTATCTTTCGCTAGAAAATAATTTCCTTTGTTAATGCCAATCGAAGGCCGTTATTTGTTGCACCCTTTATCAAAGAAACTGTAAACATCGCGAACGCTTTACTTTGTACCAAGTATTGAAAACGTATAAAAGAGTAGATCCTTTATTTACGGTTACTAAAAATGTAACGAAAAAAAACTCAGTACTTTGACCCTGTTTTAATCGTGCGGCGTCATCGATCGATCTACGAGTATGCGTCTGTTAAAGTATGTTATTTCATTCTAGAACTGCTGACAAAACAATAGCTGGTGTTAACAGCCCTTCATATTTTTATTTAAAAAAAATGCTCCTCTTTATGGCTAAAGTAGGTCAATCAGATATTGTTGACAAAATAATGACGGTGATATCGACCCCGATTTTGATGCAAATGACAACTTAAGGCAAACATCGTCCTGTTGAGAGTTGCTTGCAAAATAATGGCTTGTGGTATTGGCTTGAAAATTTGTCAAAAATTCATCCGATTGGCACTCAAGTATGTTGCTTACAAGTGATGCAAAAACTTTGCTTAATAATATATTTTTGTAAATACGGCCCAACGTCGCTACAGTATGCCATTCAGAAATTTCTGAGAGACCAAATACGAGGTTATCAACAACGATCATTATGTCAAAAATACTTTCCATTGTTGTTAGGTATGTTGTTTAGAGGTGTTGTCAAAAAATTGTCAGATATTAATTCCGTCAAAAACGTGGCCCAGTGATGCTGCAATACGTCATTGAAAAATTTGTGACATTGGTAACGAAAAGGGTTATCAACCTTGATCACTTTGTCAAAAGAATTGCGGATTGTCGGCGAGGTATGGCATTGAGAAGTTTGAAAGAGCGATGGCAGGGTTTACTGACTATCATAATTTTGTCAAAATGTGGAACGAAATGTTAAAGTACATCTATCAAAAAACTACTAACTGAAGGGTGGCATGTTTCACAAACTTTGATAAATTATGTACAAAAAAGAAATTAAATCAAACAACTGATTAGATTAAGCAGTCATTCTGAATCAATGGTAGGCTTTTCAACTTTCAAAATTCTTTCAGAAACCTGGCCATTAACTGTAGCCTAATTATATAATTAATAATCGTTGTCAAAGCAATGTCGAGTTAACGAACTTTGTAAGTTTGTCAAAAATACCACCAAATATCGTTGAAGTGTATCATTCAGATTTTTTTTTTTTTTTTTTTTTTTTTGCAAAACAAGGTCAAAGGTTAACAGCCTGCATAACAAAAATAAAACTGCCGTTTACCACTAACATACAAAACAAGGGCAAAGTTATCATAATGCATAATTTTTGCAAAAAAAAAAAAAAAAAAAAAAAAAAAAAAAAAAACTGCAGATTTCCACTCAAGTATGAAATGTCACGTAAATCCGTTGCCTGAGAAATGAAGAATAACAATTTTAGTTCCCAAAATAACCGAAAGTCAATAAAAACGCCTTAGTCAGAATTTGTGTCAAAACAACAGGTTTCTCTAATCCAGGGCAGCCTCCGTTTGATCTACGCGTAACGTTCTAGTTAAACGCCCATTTAAATGATTTTGCATAATTCAATATCCACTTTATTAGTTGTGCAAGATTTTGGAATCTTCCAAAAAGATGGCCAATGCACAATGTATTTTTGGTCACATTTAGTTATAAGACCTTACTAATTACCTTAAGTGTAACATCAACAGACATTCATAAAAATATGGCTGATATATTATTATTATTATTATTATTATTATTATTATTATTATTATTATTATTATTATTATCAAAAGGGGGACAGGTATTTAAAGCAGGAGGGCTGGAATGATGTCATGGCGGGTGAAATTTTCATTAGTCAGTTTTCGCCTCGATCGGATCGAGTTTTCATTATTATTATTATTATTATTATTATTATTATTATTATTATTATTATTATTATTATTATTATTATTATTATTATTATTATTATTAGTGAAAAAATCTATTGCTGTAAATGTTTACACAATTGGTGATTTCTTTATCAGTTGAGTGACTATTATGAGATTCTTATGAATTATTATTAATACTAATATTCAAATTTTCATTATTATTATATTGCATAATATATGTTCACGTAGAATATGACAGTATATATGGCAATGGAAAGGACAGAGAAAAGGACGAAGAAGGATAAAAACTGGCCTAGAATAAATAAATTGATAAATAAAAATAGCACAGGAAAGGACGTTTGATTGTAACTTCAGTTAAGGACTCTCGAACAGAGGCCATGACATAGGCCAAGGTTTGAGAAGCCTGGTTGTAGAGTCACCTAGACCACTGAATATGACTCCTGAGATAACCTAATAGTCACAGATATTACAGCTGGTACTCCGTCAGTTAAATCTGAAGAGTAATAAATGGACTTTAACAGAAAAATAAAAATAAAAGTTTACTGCCAGAACAGTCTATAACTTTCACTGGAAGCCTTCAAGTCCGGAATAGGAAATGATAATGATGAATTCCCTCCTCACGTCAGGACTCGAACTGAGGTCAGGACGAAGCATAAACCGTCTTACGAGTAATTTAGAAAGACGGATTTCACGCGAATCGGTCATTGGAATATAAAATTTAGGCCAAAGGTCAAACACTGGGTCCTATGAGGTCATTCAGCGCTGAAAGGAAAACTGAGAGTAAAGGAGATTTTGAAGTTGTAGCAGGATTCCGAAAACCTCGCAGACGCCCTGTGATACAATTGTTGGCAGACGGCGGAAAGTAAAATGGAAGAAAGAGAATATGAAAGGCGTTACAGTAAAATCAATGAAAATGGTCGCCTCTAAGGGCAGAAGGGCCGCTGCAAAGAACCTTAAGTGATCCCTCAAGGGAAGAAATCGATAATGCGTGAGTAAGAAAGCCCTTTGACACCGAAGACGAACGAGTACCAGAAAGAATAGGTAATCAATTTATCCTTGTTACTTGTTGGGGCTCAGCTTTGCCGCTCTTAATTAATTTTCATGTAATAGCTACTGGTCTACTTCATCAAACCCTTTGGTTCGCGATAGTCATCTTTGCTTTTGTTTCTCGTGTGTGAGTTTCGAAACTGATTGCAAAGAACGAACAGTAACGTAAATTGCTAAATCTTACAATTGTAATAGAAATTTGCACGCAAAAATTATTTAACATTTTTCAATTTGTTTTTTATGTTTTGTCAGTAACAAAATATAAATAATTGGTATGATGTAACGAGAAGAACAAACAGTGAGCGACATGAATTGATAAACCTTATGGTTAAAGTAAATGTGTTCATGTGTGTGTGTGTGTGTTTTTCTTTCCTTTGGTCAATTTTGGCAGTTAATCCTCTTTTTTTCATATTATAATAAAAGAATAAAAATGGTGAAGGGAAAAGAGTGCAACCAACAGTGAGTGAAATGAAAAGATCCGGTTTGTTAGATTTAACAACTAAAGTTAGGACCTAATCCTTTTTTTTTTCGAAAACCAACCACACGAACAATACTTTAATCTGATTTTACACGAAACAAAGAGCAGTGTCGGAATAGTGCCGAAAAAGTGGAGTAAGAATGAATTATGGATATGTGAGAGTTGATTTTAAACAAAGATGATGTAATATAGCTTTGAAAGCAATGGAAAATAACTTTTAGAAAACATGGTGTAATGGAAGCAGAGAATCTATAATAATATTGGAATATGAGGGGCTTAGGAAATATAAAATATCCTAAAGGTAAGAATAAAAATTGTAAAGCGAAAATTTGTAACTAACATCAATAACAGGAATAAAAATTAAGTAAGGAAAATTGGGAATTAACCTTAAAAAGAATACAAATAGCGATGAAGACCATTATTTCAAAGAAGAAATAAGGAAGTAGAGACAAAATCGCATAAATTAGTATCCTCGTTAGGACCGAGAATTAGTTCTGTTATATTAAGTGAACGAGAAGATACAGGTTTATATATATATATATATATATATATATATATATATATATATATTATATATATATTAATGCTACTTAACACACACACACACACACACACATATATATATATATATATATATATATATATATATATATATATATATATATATATATGTATGTATACATATATATATATGTGTGTGTGTGTGTGTGTGTGTGTGTGTGTGTGTGTGCATATATAAACCTGTATCTTCTCGTTCACTTAATATAACAGAACTAATTCTCGGTCCTAACGAGGATACTAATTTATGCGATTTTGTCTCTACTTCCTTATTTCTTCTTTGAAATAATGGTCTTCATCGCTATTTGTATTCTTTTTAAGGTTAATTCCCAATTTTCCTTACTTAATTTTTATTCCTGTTATAATGTTAGTTACAAATTTTCGCTTTACAATTTTTATTCTTACCTTAGGATATCTTATATTTCCTAAGCCCTTCATATTCCAATAGAGAGAGAGAGAGAGATACTCATACATATAGTGTATACTATAACCATATAGTATATGTGTAGGTGCTTGTGCCTGCAAAGCAAAGACTTACATGTAGCTATATATGTATTCACATACATACGCATGGATACACAGATTCCTTGTGGGTGTAATCAAAAGAGAAGAGGTACGTGTACTTCCCGCTTCTGTTTGTAGTAATGAAATAAAATATTTAAGAACTCCGGAATTTATTTTTACATGACTGAAGTTCAGTATAATGAAGTCATTCCATCTCTGTAGGTGTCATCATTACCCAGGGGTCCAATTCAGACGTCCAGGACCATTCAAAATCTTACCTCATTTAAGGGTAAGCTCATGACAAGAGCACGAGCTGGCATAAGGCCAGCTAATAGAGTAATTTATTGAATTTGTAGAATCACATATGATGAAAAATACGCACGCGCACACACTCACATACACACACACACACACACACATATATATATATATATATATATTATATATATATATATATAGTATATATATATAATATATATATCTATATATATATATATATATATATATATATATATATATATTATATATATATATATACATATATATATATATATATATATATATATATATATATATATATATATATAAGAGAGAGAGAGAGAGAATGTGTTATTTCAATTGTAATCATACTCTGATATCGCCCGGGCAGCCATGTGATGTGTTTGGGATCCTCCAAATAAAAAGGGAAAAATGTGAAAACGATAAATAACAGGGAATAGAAAAACAAAATGTTAAATTTCTTGAGTGCAGTAAAATATCCGAGAACCTGATTATTAATTTTTTCTGTTATGGTGATTGAACACAAACTGAAAAACAGCTGACAAAGACAAGGAACCGGTGAAGCTCTTGATGAACTATCAGAAATGCTTGCTTCCGATCCTACAAGGCGACATGAAGCAGAGGTTCTAGTGACAAAAGAGTAACGATGAATGTCTGGTATGATGTCTTAGGCAGAGGAAATGTCAGGAAAACTATACAGAACACCTCTTTGGAACTCTCTCCCGCAGTTTTATGAATAAATAGTGTCACTGATTACTTAATTAACTATCGCAAATGGATACGAAATGGCTCTAGATTCAGAAAAGGAATTAACTTCTGAATTACATATAGAGCACATTTTCAGTAATAAAACAATAAGCAAGAAAAGAGGACTTCTTAAATATGAGTGCATTGACGAGGTTCCAAATGCAGCAGATGATCCAAACAAGAAATTTAAGAATCATGTTTTCCGTGTAATACTCGACAGAATTATTCATTCTTTATCAGAGAGATTTGAACAGTTATAAAGTTTTCAATAACACATGGGGATTTCTAGATAACCAAAAAGACCTGCTGGATAGAAGTAGACTCGAAGTAGCATCTCCAGGTCGGTCTGGAGGATGAGATGAGGCACCAAGAAAATAGTGATATTAATGGATGTTATCTCTTGGCCGAACTGATTACCGAAAAAAATTGTTTCCTGAAGATATAAAGCTTCTAATAGAAGCCGTCAGGTTCGTAAACACTGAGTGACAGGATGTCACGTCAAGTCTGCGGGTTGCATTCAGAATAATGCTTACGAGTCCTATTACTGGTGCCACCGGAGCAAGGAGTTTCAGTGAACTGAAGCTTATAAAGACATACGGTCGTCCATGACTCAAGACACAAAATTCTTTGGCAATTTTGTCAATAGAAAACAATCTTGTAAAGAGGATAGATATAAATGGTTTAGGTATGATATGTTTTTCAGCATCTGTTCATTTCTTCATACTTTTTATTAGAAGAAAATTCGTTACAGCTACAGCTCTTATCATCGTGAACTTACGGAAATATATACCTATAGTATGCTTCTCAGAGTGTTCAGATTCCGTACAGAATTGTATGCCTCGTTTTGTTTTTGTTTATAATTGTTTTTAAATTGCCATGATTAAATTCTTAATTCGCTTTCTTTTGTTTTGTACCATGATTGCAATAAGCTAATTTGTGAACATTCGTTAACTGTCCCACAGTTTTCCTTATATCCATAATGACAAATTAAGACGTAATTTTAAGTCTGCAATTTAAAAAAACATTGTAACATGTTTTTCTATTGCTACAAGTTATTTTAATCCCATAAAGCCCCTACGTAATAGGGCCATTTAAATTCAAAGACAGAATCTGCCCACTTTTGCAATCCTCAGTTGTGTATAAATATACTTGCCCTGTTATGAGACTGTGCATTTGACAAAGATATTACTTAGCCACAGTAGACTTTACATCCCTACCTAGTTTTCGGCATTATTCTTTGTTACTTATATTAGAAAAAAGTATATTCATAAGAGAAAAATAAAGTAACCGAAGCCAGTAGCGAAACACTCTAATGCATGGGTTCAAAGTTATACGTGACGTAAACATGTGGCTTCAAGAATGACAGCTATGATAAGTCATTGTCCTCATGGTTGCAGGACAGCGCTTGTGATTCAACTTGCAAAAATGTTTAGAAGTGAGGAGGCCCGTGGCAAGCCTGAACAGGTAAATGAATAATAGGGCCCTTTTTTGGGTAAGGAGTACACCCTGACATCCAAGGCTACAAAGTTTTCGTCATTTGTTGACTTCCATAAGGTGCTGAAAGACAATTATATATGCTCTATAAAGTAATAGTTGTTGATTTCTGAGTAAAATATAACTTGCAGAACAACATTAAAATTGCTTTGCCAAAAGAAAAAAAGAAAAAAGTCAGGGGTTATAGTACATCACTGAATGACCTCTGTAGGTCCCAGTGCTTTCCTTGAAGTCTAAATTCTATAATCCAGTCTTATCCTATGCAATAGTCTATTTATTATAATGATCGTCACTGTCACACTAGGAAAAATATCAAAGGAGTTACGACGAATGCCAAAGTTTTCTTCATTTTGTTAATTGATTTTTAATTATATAGAAAGTAATTTCTCGGATTACTTATGGAAACCCTTTTCTTCAAGGTTTCTAGCATTCGACCTCATGGCATAAATCCTATGTATTACTACTACTACTACTACTATACTACTACTACAAAGTGTAAACAAGGAGTATTGGTTGTATTTCATTGTTGCAAGAGGTTGATACTTTTTCACGAATAGCCAATTATCCGTCGAGAAGGAGGCAAGTTAATGACATCATCATAAGTTACGTCATTATATCTCCGAAAGACATTCCTCTGAGTTTGCTGCCGATGTCTACAAGAAGTCAGTGATATTCTTATAATTACTAGAATTATGCAACTTTCGTAATACAGAATACAGTCAAAAATTAAGTAGGGATGTAAGATACCCTGTGACAAAGTGTCATCTTTGTCAGGTACGTTGATAAAATCTTACTCCGGAAAAACACCGGGATACCGGTTGTGAATCTGATAGTAAATGTAATTTAGGGACTTACGTTGGATCAACAAAACGATTGCTTAAGGTCAGAGCTGATTCTCGCAAAGGTGTTAATCATCATCGTGCGGGTTGCAGATTGCCCAACCCAGAATTTTCTAATATTAGATATCCCGCAAAAATTTGCAATGCGAATATTAATTATACTGACTTCTCTGTTTTGGGCCAAACTAGCTGTTTACACGAATTACCTGTTTTAGAATCATTATTTATTAAACAGCTAGTTCCCAAATTGAACTGGCGCACCTCCTCCCCCGTCCAGTTCTACCTGTAAATCTTGGAATGTTTCCTTCGTCGTATTCCTTTCCTTTTCACGTCATTCCATTTTCAATCTTTGGTATAGCAGCTGTTTAGTTGGAAGTGTCTTGTTTCATTATAAATTTTCAGTTCGTTAAGACTCTTATATTCATTATTTCTATTCCATGTATTTCTATTTTGCTTGTTTTTCTCTTTTACCCTTGAAGATGTAACGGTGTTGTAACGGAAACGCGTCGGCTAGTAAATGTCACCTATTTATAACCAGCCATCTTCTTGTCACCCTGTTCTGACGTATACTTTGGCTTGCTTGGGCCACCATCTCCAGTCTATATATATATATATATATATATATATATATATATATATATATATATATATATATATATATATATATATATATGTGTGTGTGTGTGTGTGTGTGTGTGTGTGTGTGTGTGGTGTGTGTGTGTGTGTGTACTTGTAAGGGCGCCCGCAACCCGAGGGCCGGCTCTGGATTTCGTTAATATTATATTTTGAATTATTAATCCAGAGATATTGCATTTTAATGACAATGCTAAAAGGTCAAGATGCAACTGAAATGATAATTTTAAGCAGAAATGAGATCAGCGCCATTATCTACAAAAGCATTTGAAGTAGACTGATAAAAGCACGAGTATGAGTGTTACCTCTTACTTTCTATGGAGGTCCTACATTGATTCTCTCTATTCCTCGATTCCTTACCGACAGTTATTCGTGCATTCCTCTAAATACCAGTATTTCACAAGTTTCCTTTAATGGTTTTGGTCTACCCAATTCAGGTTAAGTATATCTTAGTTTTACCAGACCACTGAGCTGATGAACAGCTCTCCTAGGGCTGGCCCGAAGGATTAAATAGTTTTACGTGGCTAGGAACCAATTGGTCACCTAGCAACGGGACCTACAACTTATTGCGGGATCCGAACCACACTTATTCGAGAAATGAATTTTTATCACCAGAAATAAATTCCTCTGATTCCGCGTTGGCCCAGCCGGGATTCGAACTTCGAACCACCAGATTGGCAGCCGAGCGCGGAAACCACTTGTCCAGCGAGGAAGTACCCACCTCAGGAAATATGAATTGGTTTTGTTAAAGTCCGACGGAAAGGAAACCTAATGCCCCATTAGATCCCAAGCCTGAAGGAATTAGGGTGCTAGGATTGGGATGCGAAATGCTTGGAAGCATAGAAACTAACGAGAAAAACGCCCGCACAAAAAAAAAGAATAAAACACGGAAAACTATTTTTCATAAAGGCCGACGGAATGGAAATCCAACTGCCTTAGTGTAGCCCAAGCCTGCAGGAATTAGGATTCGGGAATTAGGTGACGGAATGCATGAGAGGACAAAGACAGACGACGAGAACACACACACACAAATAAAATAAGATAAAACAAGGAGAACTCTACTTTACAAGAGGCCAACAGAACGGAAATCCAAGTGACCCAGTGTAGCCCAAGCCTGAAGGATTGAGGATACAAGAATTAAGGTTAAAAATCCACGAAAGCACAAAGACAAACAACAAAAACATATATAAAACAATTAAAATAACAGTTTTATTTCAGCCGCAGTTCAGTTTCAGTTAAATCGTTTAATTAGCCTTGTAAAGGTGACGGATTAAAACAATGTCAGGTGCTTTGTTTTGCTTTGTCGAGCTGTGATGGCAACGAGATAAAAAGAAGTCACGATTTTCATAATATGTGTTATGGATAAAACCGGATGCTGAAAGTTTTTTTTTTTCATGTTTTTCCCTCATTTGTTGTCGGTTTTTTTTATCGATGCGTAAATTGGATCTGTGAACGAAAAGATTTGGTTGTTTTGAGAGGCCAGTTTCAAAATGAATTGTGCATTTGTCGAAAGTTTTTTTTTTTTTTTTTTTTTTGCATGTAGGTCGGTATAAATTGTACAAAAGGAAATAGGTATGGTTTACTTTAACAATATTATGAGTACAAATTCACAATTCTCTACAAAATTAACTAAAAGTTAAATAGAAGAATCAGTAAGATCTGCTTGGATTCAATAATTCTACAAAAACGTTACTTGTGTAAGGATCGTGTCCGAGTGTAATATAAGAAAATACAGTAAAAACAAATTATTGTAAAATAATATTTAATTACAAAATAAATCGAAACTTAAACAGAAGAGTCAGTAAGTTCTTCATGAAATCAAATTATTCTACAAAAATCTTACTTGGCAAAGGATTGTGCCCGAGTGTACAGAAAGAAAACAATTCAATACAATATTAATGTAAAAAAAAATTATTGAGAAGAATTTTGAGTATAGTAGAAGAATCGGAAAGTTCTTCATGTATCAAATTATTCAACAAAAATGCTGCTCGAGTAAGGATTGTGACCGAGTGTAATAAGGGAAAATATTGTAATAAAAAAATAATGTAAAATAATACTGAAAAGTGTTTTGACTATATAAAAGTCACTTTAAAAAATGGCTGTAGGGAGTAACACCGAAAAGCCACAAGATCGTAAAACATAAATTCCCTGCCAGATATTGATGACTTAACCTCATTTAGTGGATAACCTCCCTGAAACTCCATTTTCCTAATATCCCAAAATATTTTGCTGAAGATCGTAAAAATGCAGAACCCCCGATCGAGTATTGATGGCGTCACTGAGATGACGTCACTATCATGACGTCACTCAAGGCAACGTCAGTGGGAGAGGAGAAGAAAATTTTGCTTACCGCCTGTGAGAACCAAGTTCCTTCTTCGTGGATCATCGTGACCTGATATCTGTCATCAGCGTTATTTATTCTCGCTATGGAGCGACAACAGCAGTATTTGCTTTTCATATTCTGCGAGAGATTTTCCGATGCGGTTCGACTCTGATAGGCTGAATGTCCTTCTATGCTGTCGTTTTATTTCTTTATTCTTTATTCGCTCCTCCGTGTTGCTAAAGCCTTTATTTTATTTCATTTATTTATTTATTTTTGTTTTTGTTTTTCTTTACTGTGTTGCTAAATCCTTTTATTTCTACTTCGTCGTGCTGATTACGTTTACAAAAGATGGAATATATATATATATATATATATATATATATATATATATATATATATAATATATATATCATACATACATATATATAAAGAAGGATGGACGGTGGCAATCAACAGCCAAAATATACCCTTAAGGAATTTATGGACGACATCTCAGGCATTTGCATAGTTTATTGCTCCCGTTTCAATGCCTAGCCTCATTATCAAAGCTGTAAAATATATACAAACACATTAAAACATCATAAAGGACTCGGACTTAACAACATTATGCTAAAAACAAATACAAAACAATTAGTTTAAGGTGCCATGAGAAAGGTGTTACCATCTAAGTTGAAAGTCCAGGGTAAACTTATGCTTAGAAAAGAGGGGTGGAGGCGGTTTGGCTGTTCAGCTTCGGAACTACCTGTTTTAAACAAGGTGACTCGAGGATTGTCAGCTGCTGAGGTGAACGAGCCCTCGACAAAATTTTAAATTGATCTTATTCAATATTTATTTTGTATTTTTTTAGCATCCTGTCGTATACCGGAAAACTTACGAAACACCCAACTATAAACTAGCTAAATGACATTCTGAGACGCCTCACAAACACTCCCCGCTACCACTCCGCCACACAGATGTTCATAGAAAACCACCTGGACAATTTAAAAATCATTGTTAGGCGAACAATGTCCAGTCTGGTAACCCGAGTGAGAAACAGCAGCAACTCGCTCATACAAAGCATCCTAAGGAGTGAAGCAAGAAGAAAATCAAAATTGTGGGAAAGATGGGAAAATGAGGCCTTTGTCCCCTAAAGGACTTAATCTCTGTATTGGCAAGATGTCATCTGCAGTTTTTGTCATTTTTACATTTATTGCTGATATTTTAATTTTTCATTATTACTGTGATTACTATCAAGTTAAAGTCTTATTTACATTTAATTTATGTATTAAGCCCTCTGGACCTGACTACTGTAACCACCTAAGGTCTCTAGTTGAAATTTGAGTTATATAATATGTGCACCATCTGTTATTACTCTCAATGCATATTTTTTTTTTCTCACCAATATTATTACTGTTATTACCAGTATGATGATTACTAGCTTTTATGCTACCTCAGCTACCTTGTGGATAAGTGCCGATTATTCATTTTCTTTTTCTATTTTATCATGTCACATGTATCTAGATTGTGTATGCTACTGTCTGTATTTTGTATATTCAATGTATATGGCCCCGAGCCGAAATAAAGCATATTATAATTATTATAGTACCTCTGCTAAGTGAATTGTTAAAGAAAGGGTTTTAGCTCAGGATCCAGACCTAAACATGGTGAGTCTAGATTTTAAGTAAGATTATTATTAGCGAAAGTTTTTAATTTAATAGTTTTAATCGGTGAGGATTTTAAGAAGTTGTTATGTTTGGCAGTGCAGGACACAGCCTTTGTTTTTACAATAAGCCTTATTTCCAGATTGATGGGATGGCAATGGGTAGCCCATTGGGACCCGTTTTTGCTAATATTTTTATATTTTCCAGAGGAGCAATTGCTGGACAACTGAGCTCTCGTTTACCACCCATTGTTTTTCAGTCGGTATGCGGATGATGGTTTTCTCTTGTTTAGGAACAGGCCGATTCGTTCATGGAAGTTGCTAACTCGGCCCACCCCAATATAAGATTTACAATAGAGTCCGAGAATGACAAGCAACCCCCCTCCCTAGACACTATAGTATTACGAGATGATATTGGCTTTCAAACCTCTATCTTTAGGAAAAAGACCTCTACCAACTTGGGTGTGAATTTTTACGGTTTCTGTTGTTTAAATTTCAAGCTAACCTCATCAGTGCTTATAGTTTAACCTCGAACTGGCCTGAATTTCACAAAGAAATTCTATTCTTATACACTTATTTCTCGGGGGATTGTTTCCCCTCCAACCTGTTTTATAAACAGCTGAATAATCTTCTAAATATCAAAATCATTCCGAAAATTAGATCTCCAGCAGTCCCAAAAATGCCATTTTATTCGAGCCTTCCATTTACTCATGATGTCTTTATTGCCGGCATTAATTCATTAATACGGCAGTATTGTCCTGCCAGAAGAAGTCACCTCATTCCCAGTAATCCTCTTACCATAGGTTCCCCTCTTTAAGTATAAGGATAGATTAAACCCTCTGATGACATCGAATGCTGTGTATTTATTTTCTTGCCCCCGATGTAGTCAGGGCAAATATGTCGGTGTCTCTCGTAGGTTACTGAAAGTCCGCATCGATTGTCACAGAGGTGTTAGCTATCGCACTGGGGTCCAGCTGTCGAATCCAGAGTTTTCCAGTATACGGCAGTAGGCTATAAAATGCAAAATAACTATTGAATGCGATCAATTTAAAATTTTGTCGAGGGCTCGTTCGCCTCAGCACCCGGCAATCCTCGAGCCACCTTGTATAAAACAGGTAGTTCCGAAGTTGAACAACCAAACTGCCTCCACCCATTTTTTAATAACAATAATAATAATAAATCTTATTTCAGCTCAAGGCCATATACAGGGAATATACAAATAGAAAATAACATACACAATCTAGATACATGATAGAAAAAGATTATTCGGCAATACCCACACAGTTGCTGAAGTAGTATAAAAAGTAATCGTAATAGTGGTAATAACAGTAATAACATTGAGAATAGTAAAAATAAAAAAAATAAAAAATTATAACAATTAGTGAACAGGTTACAAATAATTAAATTTCAGCTAGGGACCTTTGGTGGTTACAGTAGTCAGTTCCAGAAGACTAAATATGAAAATTGAATCACAGTAATAATGGAAAAACGGAAAATAGCAGTATTAACAATAATCGAAGAAATATAATAATAATAATAATAATAATAAAAGATTCTGCAGCTGATACTTTGCAAAAGCAGAGATTAAGCCATTTAGGGAACAAACGCCTCATTTTCCCATCTTTCCCACAATTTGAAAAGATGGGAAAATGAGGATGCTTTGTATGAGCGAGTTACTGTTGTTTCTCACTCGGATGATCTGACTGGACATTGTTCGCCTTACAATGATTTCTAAGTTGTCCAGGCGGTTTTCTGTGAACATCTGTGTGGCGGAGTGGTGGCGAGGAGTTTTTGTGACGCGTCTCAAAATGTCATTGTGCACAACAGTGATACGTCTCATGGTCTCTCGGGTATAGTTCGTCCAGAGGGAACACCCATAGATACTGTAGCAATACGAGCGGAAGAGCAGCAGTTTCACTTCCTTGCAGTCATGTTGCCAGTTGCACAGTTTACGGCGCCTCTGTTCTATTCTGCTGTATCTTTTAGGTCGCCCGTGATAATGTGACCCAAGTACGGAAATTCGTGCACGAATTCCAGCCGATGATTTCCGAGGAAAATTTGTGGTTCTGTAATATGCTTAAGAGCCTGCCCCCAGCACCCGCAGGGGAAAGACGTGTTCTCATGACTGTCTAGTATCCGAGGGAACATCGGCATCGTTCTGGCCTCTTTTTTTCAGTGCCAGCATAGCTAGGTTTCTGTGTCACCCTTCTTTGTGGCAAAACTTTAAGAAAGAAGTAAATATCATGATTCAAAGTAAAGTTGAGATACGAGACAATAGTCCCAAACCGCACGACGAGCCGAGTAGACGGCTCAAGATATGGCAGAGTATAGGCGCCATCCAGGCTTGAGTCCAAAGAGTAATCCACGCCAATACAGCATCCTTGTCAGTGTTCACGAAGATGACTCAGAAAAGATTCTAAATTCAGAGAACAGGACAGTTTTTCGAAATGAACAGTTTGAATTAATAGACCCCCCAGAGTATAATTCCATGAAAACTATAGTAACAAAATACCTGGACGCTACAACGACCTAAAGACAGTATTAAATTAACGTAGTTTTTGTTTTTATTTATCAAGTTTAAATCAGCCTTGTTTCCTTTTAAGTTTCTTTTGCTTAAGCAGCCAAATGCTTGTTAGTTAATGTAAGAGTTTTTGTGTTATTGAGCGCCTCCTCCTCCCTTGTTTATTTCTGTGAACTATCGTTCTAACGATTGTTTTGTGATTTGTTTTTTGAGTTACGGTGGATGGTTCGTAGCTGTACTGTGAACGTTGATGGTCTGCCCGCGGAAGTTCGGGCTTTGGAACGCTCCTTGTCAGACCATCCCCTTGAGCAGCTTTTGTGTATTATTGGAGGACGACCTTTTGGCAGTTTATTTTGGAAACGGCGCCTTTGGAATCTTTCCTCACGACCGTTCGTAGGTGCCTTAGTCACCTGCGACTCTGGTGCTGTAGATCACGGCTCTTCGTTCACTTGCGACCATAGTGTCCGCTTTACGGGGTTTCGCAGAAGCGTATGCTATTTGCGACTTCTCGTATTACCCCTTATTCCCGTCCGAGGAGCCCACGGGATATTGGTACCGTCGCTGGATCCCGGTACTGATTATGGATTCACCTGCCACTTCTGCCTTCGTCCTTCTGCATTTCTTCGGGATGTGTGTGAGCGCTGGCTCGTAAGGGTGATACGTAGGGAGGCAATCGCCAGGTAAGGCAGTATAGCTGTTATTTCCTTCGAGGAGCCTTATACCCCTTTTGTCCTGGCGATCATGTCCATCCCTTTAGTAGCAGTTTGGGTGCTTGCTATGGACTCCTAGTTCGACCCGTCTTCAGTTGTTCATCCCCGACGTAAGGATTAGAACTGTCAGTGTACGTGCAGTACAAACAATATTATATATTACGTACATATACGTTGTCATAGTTTTTTACTTGTTTATATTATAAGCTTATTGTTGCCATTATTGTTTATTGTTTATTGGTGGATAATATTTCCATATCTTTAGTTGTATGGCTAGGTAGGTAAATTTAAGGTTTCCTTGTTTTTGATATCTTCCACTTCCTTCAGCCTTTTGTTATTTAGGATAGTTTTGGCCGGCATATATTTGGATCCTCAATGATTTATGAAATATTTATTCTCCTCTGCATTTCGGTTAGGGTTTAGATGATTAGCTGTAGGGTGCCTTGTGGCTCGTTGAGGACCTGGTATTTAGTACTCTTGCTTTAAGCTGTTTTGCTGTATGTATTTTACTTAAACTCACAAGGCTGATTTAAGTTGTTTATTTCTGTTTTGTAATAAATACTGTTAAGTTTTTCTGGAGTGTTTTTGTGCCTGCTTTCCTTGAACATGGGTTGCATATACTGTCTACGATCCTAGCAAAATAAAGTACTTAAGAACCTGTACTAGAGCCCCAGAGGTTTGTAACAATTTGGCGACTGTGACAGGATCGTACACAGGTGTACTCTGTGTTTTTGTTTTTGGTTTGCGGCACAGCACTTTGGGGGATTTGGCAGCATTTGTTTTGAGTAGGTGGTTACCTTCCCCCCTTTTTGTTTTGGTTGATGATCATGGAGGAGTTTATTTTTGACCCCGCTGAATTTTTAGGGTCAGCAGATTGCTTAAAACACTTATCCATTCTGAACAAAGAATATCTGGTAAGTTGTGCTCGTTGGCTGGGAATACCATTTAAGGCAGCTGAGACAAAGGCCTGTTTGTTAGAGGCCGTAAAAAACAGGGTAGCTCAGGGCCTAGCTGAGGGTGAGCATTTAGTTGAGGAATTTGATAGCGTTGCTAGTAGTGATGAAGAGCAAGAAGGTAGTGTGAGTGTAAATCCTGGTTTTTCATTATTTGAGGATCCCCCTAGGACTGGTACCCTTTTTGAAGGACACGCTAATTTTCCTTCAAAACCTGAAGTATCATTGAAACCCATTTTTTGCCAGAGAATTCTGTCCATGTTGAGGTAGCTCCGGTACAGCCTGTAAAGTCCCAGGAGAACAGTGAATATGATGTTATTTGTAAAAGAATAGAGTTGATGAAACTAGAGTTTGAGGAGAAAGAGAGGGCGAGGAAGCATGAGTTGGCTATGGCTAAAATCAACTTGGAAATGGCTAGGTTAAGAGGTTCCCCAAATCACTCTAGTACTCCCACTGGGTCCTCTCAGGATAAATTTAACATAGGGGCAGCGTTGAAATTGGTCCCTGTATTTGACGAGGGAAAAGTCCCAGAATTTTTTAAGGCGTTTTGAGCGTGTGGCTACCCGGTTTGTCTTGGCCCCCGAGCCCCCAGATGTGGACAGTCTTGATTCAATGCAGGCTAGTGGGCAAGGCAATTCGGGTATACAATGCTTTAGATGAATGTGTAGCTAGGGACTATAATAAGGTTAAGGCAATAGTTCTTAAGGCTTACGACTTGGTGCCTGAGGCCTATCGCCTTAAGTTTCGTAATTTTACTAAACCTGTCTCTCTCTCATTTGTGGAATTTGCTCGTCTCAAGGAGGAGCAGTTTGACGACTGGCTTAAGAGTCTTCAAGTGGTCTCCTTCTCCTCCTTGAGAGAGCTTATGTTGCTAGAAGAGTTTAAAAAGGCTTGTAGCAAGGAATTAAGAATTTATCTTGAAGAGGTTAAAGCAGTCAGTTTGGGTAAGGCTGCCCAGATAGTGGATGAATTTGTATTAACTCATCGGGCCGGGTCGGAAGGTAAGTCTTGGATCTGGTAGTTAATTTTCAGCCTGGTAAGTCAAATAATTTTCAAAAGAATTAGGTGGTCCGGGAAATAATCATGTCCAGAGGAATCTGCACAAGAATAGGACTGGAGATGCTCAGGGAGAGGGCTCAAGTGGATCTTACACTAGAGTCTTCTCCAAAAGTAATAAGTTAACTTCTGGTAATGGTAATAGAGTAAGAAGGACCTGCTTCTGGTGCAATGAATCAGGACATTTTCAAGCACAGTGTAACGCCAGAAGGAAGTACCTCCAAAGAAACAATAATAATCCGGTAGCTCTAATATCAAATAACCCTATGTCTAATAAGTCTCGGGTTGAGAATCCACCAGTGTTGATGGCTAATGATGGTTGTAGCAAGGGGGAAAATGTTGGTTCTTTATCTAGTAGGGATTTATGACTTTATGATAAATATATTTGGCTTGGCAAATTGATTACCGAATCGAAACCCTAAAGGTGAAGTTTTTTGCGGGATACTGGGGCTGCTCGGTCTCTGGTATTGAAGGAATCTTTGAAGGGCCTAGTTAATAATTCAGGTGATTTTGTGGTTTTGGGAGGTTTCCCGAACACGATGGTATCGGCACCTTTAGTTGAGGTGGAATTGTCCTTCCCTGGTTATAATAGGAAGACAGAATTAGCTGTTGTAGAAAGCCTACCAATCCCAGGCATAGATGGTATACTGGGTAATGACATGTTGGATGACAAGGGACGTGAATTGTTTCCAATTTTGTCTTTGAATGCTTGTCCAGTGGCTGTAACGACACGAGCTGCTGCAAAGGCAGCAGATTTGTTAAATGATGATGATGATGATGATTTAAATTTAAGTAGTTTAGCTGTAGAAGTAGAAAGGCCCGGGTCTGTAGTTAGTAGTAGTGATAAGCTTTTTGGTAAGTTATTAAAACCTGATTGGGATCGTTCAAAGTTTATTGAAGCTCAGAAGGAAGAGTTCAATTTTGAACTGGGTGATAAGAGTGATTTGACTAGACCACGATTTTGTGTTATAAAAGGTGTGTTATATAGAGTTAGTCGCCCTTCCTCTCATGCCCTTGATATAACTTCTCGAAACGAGCAGATAGTGGTCCCTACTCAGTTCAGAGATTCAGTTTTGAAATTGGCACATGAAGACTCTTTTTCTGGCCACTTTGGTGTGTGTAAAACTTTTAGTAGGTTAGCTAAATATTTTTGGTGGCCAGGCTTAAAGTCTTCAGTAAAATGGTTTGTGAATAGTTGTGAAGCATGTCAGGTGATGGGGAAACCTAATCAACCAATTCCAAAAGCCCCTTTAAATCCGATTCCAGCAATTGGAGAACCTTTTGTGGAGTTGGTGATTGATGTGGTTGGGCCTTTACCTAGGACTAAGTCAGGGTTTACCCATCTCCTGACAGTTATGGACAGAGCATCTAGGTTTCCTGATGCATTCCCTAGTGAGGCTGATTACTTCTCGTGCGGTGTTTGAGAAACTCATAGAGTTTTTCTCTAGATATGGTTTGCCTCGTACTATTCAGTCTGATTGTGGAACTAATTTCACAAGTAGGGTATTTCGGGGTAAGTGTGCTGAACTGGCCATTCAGCACATTACCAGCGTACCCTATCATCCAGAGAGTCAGGGTGTGGTGGAAAGATTTCACCAGACCTTAAAGTGTGTATTAAAGAAATATTGTTATGAGCAAGGAGAGGATTGGGATAAAGGGCTTCCCTTTGCTCTCTTTGCCATACGGAATCACCCTAACTCGTCCACAGGTGTCGCTCCCTTCGAGTTGGTATTTGGTCACAAGGTACGTGGTCCTCTGGAGATAGTCCATGAGGTGATTGAGTCTGGACAAAGAGGAGAGATGAATGTGGGTGAGTTTGTGGAAACCTTAAGGAGAAAGCTATCTATGGCTTGGAAGTTTGCACGAGAGAATTTGGCTTCTTCCCAAGCTGCCATGAAAATGAATTTGACAAAAGACAAAGGTACGTTCGTTTGTGCCCGGGGAATTGGTTTTGGTATTAAGTACAGACTCTGACAACTTTCTCGAGCCAAGGTATAAGGGACCTTGGAAGGTTTTGAGAAAGCTGTCCGAGGTAAACTATGAGGTTGAAGCCCCCCTGGGACCAAACGAAAGTGCCGGGTATTTCATATAAATAGATTGAGTCTTATACTTCCTGTGGTAAGGACACCTTTGGCTATTGTTTATGAACCAGTACTGTGGTAGTGGTAGAGCCTCCTACGGATGATTTTGTAAATTTGGTTGGTCAGGTGTCTTCTGATGCTCTATTTGACAATGTTCAGAACTTAGAAATTTTAAAGGATAGATTAGCATCTGGAGACTAATCAGAGAAGTGATGTTATGGAATTAATCCTTGCCTTCCCAGAGTTATTTCAGAATGCGCCAGGACGAACGAGCTTGCTCCAGCATGATGTCGATGTGGGCAGTGCTTCCCCGGTAAAGCAGTCTCCTTATCGATTAAATCCAATGAAGAGGGACATTGTTGATAAGGAAATTAAGTATATGCTGGAGCCGACCTCATTCAACCTTCGGTGAGTCCCTGGAGTTCTCCAATAGTCCTCGTAAAAAACCTGACGGAAAGTTCCGAATGTGCGTCGACTATCGTAAGGTAAATACTCACACTAAAAATGACTCCTTCCCTTTACCTCATATAGATGATTGTCTCGATCAGATAGGGTCCTCCAAGTTTATAACAAAGTTGATTTTTGTTGAAAGGTATTGGCAGGTTTCCCCTGTCTGATCGAGCCCGTGAAATTTCTGCCTTTGTAACTCCCTTTGGGCTTTACGAGTGTAAAGTGATGCCCTTTGGGATGAAGAATGCAGCTTGCACCTTCCAGCGACTAATGAATAGGGTCATTTGTGGCTTGGAATGGGGTGGAAATATATATAGATGATTTGGTGGTTCACAGCAACGACTGGCGGACGCATATGGTAAGGTTAAAAAAGGTGTTTGAAGCCCTGAGAGCTGCCGGTCTTGTTGTGAACCTTGGTAAATGTGAGTTTGGTAAGGCCAGAGTATGCTATTTGGGCCATGAAGTGGGTTTGGGTTCAGTAGCCCCCAAACAAGCTAATATAGAGGCCATTGTAAATTTGAAGAGGCCGTGCAATGTCAGAGAGGTCCGGAGAGTCCTGGGTATGTTGGGGTATTATCGTAGGTTTGTTCGGAACTTCTCAGACATTGCTCAGCCGCTTACTAAACTATTGGAAAAAGGTCGTAAATTTGAGTGGTCACCTCAGTGTGAAGAGTCTTTCATAAAGCTTAGGTTGATGTTGGTGTCCAATCCTATTCTAATGTCTCCTAATTTTCAGAAACCATTTATTATTGCTGTTGACGCTAGTGACGTTGGAATTGGAGGAGTCCTCTTTCAGAGAGATGAGGCTGGAGAAGTTCGTCCCATATCTTATTTTAGTAAGAAACTTTTAGCGGCCGAGAGAAAATACTCTACTATCGAAAAGGAGGCCTTGGCCCTGGTTCGTACGTTACTCCACTTTAAGCCCTATGTAACAAATTTTCTTATCCCATAGAGATTTGGACCGACCATAATCCCCTCGTCTTCATTGAACGAATGAAGGGTTCTAATCAGAGGATTTTGCGTTGGGCCCTGCAGTTACAGGAGTTCACGCTGGTGATAAAACATATTAAAGGTTCTGATAACCGTATTCCTGATGCTCTCTCTCGGATGTAGTCGTGAGTTTTTCCTCTGCTCCCCTCGCCCTTCTCGTTTTGTTTTTTTTTCCTCGGGTTGTATAAAAAAACTTTTGGTAAGTGTGTGGTGCAAGAGGTTGTGTGTATGAGTATTCAGCTTTAGCTTAGTTTGTTATACCTGAACTTCTTTAGGATTTTGGGTAGTTAGTATTTCTTAGCCTTTGTAGACTCTCCCTCCCAGTTAGATGATAGGAGGGTTTCTAGCTGTATGCTTATGGAACTGTGGGGACAGTCTAATCTGAGGTTGCCTTTTGGTAAGTTTACTTTGTGACTATGATTTTTTTTTTCTTTTGGTTATTCTGTATATTATTATTTTGCTGAGTATCTATTTCCAGAGATTTGGAATAGTTACTTTGTCCTTTTTTTGTACATGTGTATTGATAACTTTGAAATGTTTTAAGTTAATTCCTTTTCAGCATTTTTGCTTAGGTTTAAAAAAAATGTATTCTATGTGAATAATTTTTTTTGTTTTGGGGGAGGAAGGTATTAAATTAACGTAGTTTTTGTTTTTATTTATCAAGTTTAAATCAGCCTTGTTTCCTTTTAAGTTTCTTTTGCTTAAGCAGCCAAATGCTTGTTAGTTAATGTAAGAGTTTTTGTGTTATTGAGCGCCTCCTCCTCCCTTGTTTATTTCTGTGAACTATCGTTCTAACGATTGTTTTGTGATTTGTTTTTGAGTTACGGTGGATGGTTCGTAGCTGTACTGTGAACGTTGATGGTCTGCCCGCGGAAGTTCGGGCTTTGGAACGCTCCTTGTCAGACCATCCCCTTGAGCAGCTTTTGTGGATTATTGGAGGACGACCTTTTGGCAGTTTATTTTTGGAAACGGCGCTGTTGGAATCTTTCCTCACGACCGTTCGTAGGTGCCTTAGTCACCTGCGACTCTGGTGCTGTAGATCACGGCTCTTCGTTCACTTGCGACCATAGTGTCCGCTTTACGGGGTTTCGCAGAAGCGTATGCTATTTGCGACTTCTCGTATTACCCCTTTATTCCCGTCCGAGGAGCCCACGGGATATTGGTACCGTCGCTGGATCCCGGTACTGATTACGGATTCACCTGCCACTTCTGCCTTCGTCCTTCTGCATTTCTTCGGGATTGTTGTGTGAAGCCGCTGGCTCCGTAAGGGAGATACGTAAGGGATGGCAAATTCGCCAGGTAAGGCAGTAATAGCGTGTTTATTTCCTTCGAAGGGAGCCTTAATACCCCTTTTTGTCCTGGCGATCATTGATCCCATTCCCTTTATAGCAGTTTGGGTGCTTGCTATGGACTCCTAGTTCGACCCGTCTTCAGTTGTTCATCCCCGACGTAAGGATTAGAACTGTCAGTGTACGTGCAGTACAAATATTATATATATACGTACATATACGTTGTCATAGTTTTTTACTTGTTTATATTATAAGCTTATTGTTGCCATTATTGTTTATTGTTTTAATTGGTTGGATAATATTTTCCATATCTTTAGTTTGTATGGCTAGGTAGGTAAATTTAAGGTTTTCCTTGTTTTGATATCTTCCACTTCCTTCAGCCTTTTGTTATTTAGGATAGTTTTGGCCGGCATATATTTGGATCCTCAATGATTTATGAAATATTTATTCTCCTCTGCATTTCGGTTAGGGTTTAGATGATTAGCTGTAGGGTGCCTTGTGGCTCGTTGAGGATCTGGTATTTAGTACTCTTGCTTTAAGCTGTTTTGCTGTATGTATTTTACTTAAACTCGCAAGGCTGATTTAAGTTGTTTATTTCTGTTTTGTAATAAATACTGTTAAGTTTTTCTGGAGTGTTTTTGTGCCTGCTTTCCTTGAACATGGGTTGCATATACTGTCTACGATCCTAGCAAAATAAAGTACTTAAGAACCTGTACTAGAGCCCCAGAGGTTTGTAACAGACAGTATTGAGAGGAAAAACGAACGGGCCGCAGTGGATGAGGTGATGAAAATCCAAAACAATTCCCGCGCCATGAAAATAAAGATTGAAACACCGAAGATGGCAAAGAGAGCCACAGAGAGAGGATTGTTTATAGCCTACCAGTACATTCCAAGTCAACATATTGAAGAGGATATATTTGTAAATTTGTCATTTTGCTACAGATGCTACTCTTATGAGCATCTGTACAAGGAATGCCCTAAAGATAAAAACTATAAAATATGTTCCGATTGTTCATCACAAGATAATATATACAGAAAATGTAAAAAAAAAAAATACAAAAAAAATCTGTTAACTCAAATCAACAACATAGAACTTTAGCAGCGAAATGCCCAGTGAAAAATGACCTAATAAAAAGAAGAAATTGAGAGATCAAAGCAAACAGATATGCAACATCCACTACAAACAATGGTACAAATTACGCCAAAGTCACAGCCACTCATACAGGAAGTTGCAGGCTAATGCAAATAACATTGAAAATAATAGAGGTAGAATACAAGAAGAGACAAGAATCACGATAATAACAAATTTAGCAAGAAAACTGGGGCTGCGCCAAGAAGGATTCTACCTCTTAGTAATAAACAGCGTATTAGTAGATAACAATTTACCTACAATACATTTCTGTGAGGAAACAAACATGATAACAAGCACCATGGAAAGGAATAAAAGACAAGAACACCGTACAAACAAAGCAGAGGATTTACAAACAACTCAGGATATACAACAGGATATGCAAGACTGCACACAATATGAAGAACACAGCAGAGAGCTCAGAAGATGACTCCTCATCAGATGAAGACTTCATACACAGAACTGAGCCCAATTCGGACTGGAACTCACCAATCCATCCCTCAGGACGCATAAGTAATCTACAAGAAACGCAGCAGCATCAATCAACAGAAGAAATACAAGCCCCACTACTACGCCTCTCATATTTCTCCAGTTCTCCCATTTTACAAAATCCACAAGACTCAACTTCAGCATCAAAAAATACTACGCCAGTAGCGAAGAATACCATAAACGGAAAAGTGAAAGAAAAAGAACACAATCATTAGACCACTGTAGCTCGAATGGACTCAACTCTGCGAAGAATTAAAATAATTCAACACAACGTGAAATCCTGAAAAACAGAGAAATTTGAATTATACAATATATATGGAGAGGAAGACCCTGACATAATATTAATCAATGAGCATGGTATAAAACGAAATGAAGCTATGAAAATGTTTGGATAGAATACATATACGCAAAACTTTGCTGATGACGCTTTGCATTAGACATAAGATAATAGACGATTTCCAAGACGACTTTTTAGCAGTCCAAATTCATACTAACAAAGGACCAATAGTGATCGCTACAGCTTACAAGACGCCAAGAAGACATTATTTCCCGCTACCAGATGTAATGAAGTTAATGAACAGGAGGGAACCAACCAACCTCATTGAGGATTTAAATGCCAGACACCAATTATTTGGATACATGTAATCTAATTACACAGGTAAAGAAATAGTCAGATTAATAAATAAAAAGTATATCCTATACTTACGACCTGATTTTGATACTTTCGCAGCAAATATCAGAAAAGGAAAGTCAGATATAATATTAGGCAGCAACCTCCTCCGATCATGTACCAATGGTAATTACATGGTCAACAAATCAATTTATGATTCCATCCTTAGAAATACCAAATATAAAAAGAGCAAGATTGGAAAGCTTCAAAATTGAAACCGAAGGGAAAATGAGTAGACAACCAACAATAAATTCAAATGAAATAGAAATAACTAAAGAAATAGTAGACGAAGAACTCGAAGAACGATACAAACATATAGAGGAAGTTATAAAAAATCATATACCCATACCCAAATACACCACACTTCCACAACCTATTAGTAGTGATAAGTAAAAATTGATACAATGGCACTACAACATCTAAAACACAGTACTTATAACAGGTTGGAAACACACATTAGTGAGAAGATATGTGTCATTACAAGAACAGTTAGTACAAGAAAACTCAAGATTATATAATCAAAATTGGGAAAACCTAATGAAAAATGCACAAAATATAAAGTACAATAACCCAAAACAATTTTGGAACTCCGTTGCAAGACTGGTGGGAATTAAATCTAATACATCGCCATACATAAAGCATAGGAATGAGAAAATATATGATGATCAAGAGAAAGAAGTACTTCACAAGGCCTACTGGCAGGAAATATTCCAGATAACGCAAGAGGATAACCAAAATTTCGACAACCAACATAAGACAATAATCAAAGAATTCATTGAACAACATAGACACAGAACAAGTCTGCATCATGCAGCTGATATTAGCAGACTCAATGAAAACGGCCCACTAAAAAGGTAAATAGAGTTATGGGAAATCAAAATAAGAATTAAAAATTTTAAACACAAGGCACCAGGGAAAAGTGAAATTAACACGGTCATAATTCAAAACTTACCAGACATTGCATTTGAAAAATTAAGAGAGATATACTATTGGGCTCTCTCAATGGGATATTTTCCAATTATATTCAAGAATGCAATAATGATTTTGATACCCAAACCAGGATAATCAGCTACACAATAATAATCAATACGGATTTAGAAAAGGAAGAGGAACCTAGATTGCAATAAAACAACATATGAGAGCATTGCACTATCACAAAGAAGGTGCCTATGCAACCTAGTATGTAGAGATATAACCAAGGCATTTGACAAAGTATGGATACAAGGACTTCAATACAAAATATTACATCTCAACCTTCCAGGCATTTGTGAAAAAATACTATGCAAATCATCAAAGATCGAACAGCAGCAATCAAGTCACAAAATTAAATAGGGAATCCTTTCCCGTTACTAAGTGGAGTCCCACAAGGATATATACTCAGTCCATTATTCCATTATTATTCATATTATATACATCAGATGTGACTCCACCACCAGAGCACTTCACTGATGTTTGCTTTGCAGATGATATACGAGTAACTTA
>NC_087200.1:43251204-43271204 GCF_015104395.2 Macrobrachium nipponense
AACTCACCTATTAAGAACATCATTTTCAAAAGACTTTAAAGTAAAATCATTTCATGTCGCTGTCGACATTAACAGTCGGTGATAGAGAATTTGCTTCTGCTGCCGACATCTTGTTGTTCTTTCCTCTGGCGGTCTTTTCATTCCCTTCCTAGACCCTGAGAGCCATTTTCCAAACCATATGGCTGACTTCTAGTCCAGTATATTTCCAGCGCCAATTCCCTTCATATCTCACACCAGCTACCGCCCCTCCCCAGCCACCTATTATCGGTGCATCTGCGATGACCCATCTCTCCGGCACATGGTGTAGAGCCAGGAATTTGCTCTTTCCCAGTCGCGTAGTTGTTCCCTTTTCTTTTGCTATTCTGGTTTCTGTGTTTCCAACGCAAATCTTATACAGACCTGACTGTGCTATTATTTGGGTTCATAAGTGAATTGAACAGTTATGCCCAAGGATCCGTTGGCACCTTCAGTGTATCCTTGAATCCTTAACTGCGCTAATTTCGTCAGTTAATCGCCTGCATTCTCCATTGCAGGCGGATTTTTCTCGCTGTGGATCCTTTAATTCGGTGGTGCTTTCATTGCCGCGATCAACCCACTGCAATTTGATTCACAGTGCCCTTGGAGTGCAGTCCCCGGCATCCAGTTATCACCTGTTCATCTTCGTTTTTCTTAATTTAATGCTCCGACAGGATCCCATTTACCTGTCCTAATTATTCCCATCTCCTGGTTTTGATTTGCGTTATTAGAAGTATATGTGATTCTAGTTATCCTCAAAGTTCTTCTAAAATTCCCCTTTCTGCCAGAGACCTCAGCTCATTTTCATTTCTTCTATGTTCTACCAACCCAGGAATTTAGTCGGATTGCATCATCCCTTGTGTTATGCCCCCTTCGTGGGTATATATATATATATATATATATATATATATATATATATATATATATATATATATATATATATATATATATATATATATGACTGGTGAAAATGTTCGGTCACAACAGAATCCCATTTAATAAAAGGATCCCATAAAAACGCTAAAATATAGAAAGCAAGTACTATATTTCAGAGCCTGCTGTCTCTATCTTCACTCTTCAAGTAGGTAATGAAGAGAGAGACCAGCAGTCTCTGAAAATATAATACTTACTTTCTATGTTTTTCTGCCGTTTTTTTTTAAACGGGCTCCTATTATTATGTGGTATTTATACAATACTAATAATAATAAAATAATTCCTAAGTCGAGTACAGTATATTTCAATCTAAGATCTTATAGTATATTAATATTATATAATATAATATATAGCCGATATATAATATTAGGTATATATATCTGAATATATGATATATATATATATAGATCTACCTGAGATGAATTGATCTTTTAATGATATATATTATAGATGATAGATATAAGAGATGAGTTTACGATATATAGAAGGATTGATATTATATATCTAGATTGATATATATCTAGAATAAGATAGTTTAGTAGATATGTATATATACATTACATTATATATATAGATTATATATATATATATGTTATATATATATATAGTTATATTATTAGTATATATAGCTATTATATTATGATCGCATATTCACTCTATGTATAGTATACATAATATATCTGGTACGTTATTAATATATATAGTATATATATATATATAATATTATATATATATAAACGGTGGCTGCCTAATATATATGTAGTTATATTATACATATAAATAATAAGGAGCCCGTAATTACGGCAAAACATAGAAAGTAAGTACTATATTTCAGAGACTGCTGTCTCTCCCTTCATTACCTACTTGAAGAGAGTGAAGAGAGAGACAGCAGGCTCTGAAATATAGTACTTGCTTTCTATATTTTAGCGTTTTTATGGGATCCTTTTATTAAATGGGATTCTGTTGTGACGTGACCGAACATTTTTACCAGTCATATATAAGTTGCAGGCAGTTGCTTTAAACCCGATGAGTAGCAGCGAGTTTGTGGTGAAAGACAATTCCTCTTATTTCATTTTATTGTATTTTATTCTGCTGACGTTTCAGGACCTTCTGTCCCATTTTCGAAGTTATACATTAGCGAATAAAAATTATAAACAGATTTACGCTTAAAAAACAAGTGAAAGTATTGACATAAAAGTATCAAAGGAAAAAGCGTAAAAGGATCAAGGTTTACCAAGTCGTGCTGCAGGCAAAAGCTGAGAGACATTCAATTTCAGGGTCCATTTTGGTTCCAACGGAAACTCACGAGAGGTATGTACCAAAGCGGTATTGACGAGATCTGAGTATTTAACTGGGGAACTGACTGGCTCTTTCATGAAAAGTGATTCAAGTATTGACAGTTGATGGTCATTCGGAGCTCTGCCTATTATTTTAAAATTTTTGTAATTGATATTATGTTTAAATTTTTTGCGTGGTCCTTTGTACATGAAAATTCTGGATTTGCTGATTTTATACCTGTTCTGTGGCTTAGGCCACGATGAGAGTCTAATCATTGGCCTTGAGTCTAATCTCGCCTTCAACAGCCTACGAGTGGAGCTCACGTACTTCCCCAAGTCACATCTGGGGCAGTTGAATAAATAAATGACTCCCGAGTTCATCAAAGGGTGAAGACTCTCTTTATATTTGAATAAAGACTTAATCGCCATGGGGTTGCTAGGTATTAATTTCAATTCAATGGCAGGTAGACATTTGCTTACTGTTTTCCGTAAATCTTGGTAAAAGCGTTTATCATAGATCAGCGGGACACTTGCATAGAACGATAGCTTAGGTACCGTTGGTATCTCAAATTTTGGGTAGAAAACATTGTTCAAAAATTTATGAAGATGTTTGTAAAAAAAAAAAAAAAAAAAAAAAAGCTCAGAAGGAAAGCAGTCATTAATAAAAAGGTGATGGAGATATTGAATTTCATTATGGAAGCCATTCCAGTTAGATGTTAAGCTAAAGATAGATAGAATTTATAGCCTTGAATCTTAAACGATATCACAATATCATTGCATCACCACAAATCTGTATTACATTTCTTTAAGAATAAATAAATAAATAGGTAACTCGAAATGCTCGTTGCATCAACAGAACTCTGTGTTACCTTCAGATTTAAGGTCTGGGCTTAAATCCTTAAAAACAAATAAATAAAGAAATGAATTTGAAAAATGAATAAATGCTCAAAGTGGTCATTGCATCTACAAGAGTCTGTGTTACCTTCACATAGAATCCCTAGCCTTGAATCTTTAAAAATAGCTCAAATACCTCAAGATGCTAACCGCTTCTAATTAAGTCTGCGTTACCTGTAGATAAACTGTCCAGCTTTGCATCCTAAGTAATTTCGAGTTCCATTTTATCATGAATATTTCTCACTATATTTATTCTCGGAACCCATCGTTTTATTTCACCTGCTCAAATTATCTCCTAAATTTGAATCGGCATTGCACCTTCTCACTTCTCGCGTTGTCCTTGTCCGTAGTGTGTTTGTGTACGTACGTGTGTGTGTGTGTGTGTGTTAGCGCTAACCTCGGCCTTCTAAATATAGTAGGCTCCAATGCCACCTAAGAGGACGAATCTAGTCGTTTATTCCTATTTTTTTTTATTCCAAGGCTTTCAGTGGAAAGTGTAACCAAATATGATTAGGAAATGGGTAAGTTAAAAAGGTCTTTGTGGCCAATACGAAGAGAAGTGAATGTGATTAGTAAAATACACACACACACACACACACACACACACACACACACACACACACATATATATATATATATATATATATATATATATATATATATATATATATATATATATATATATATATATACATATATAATATATGTATTATATATATATATATATATATATATAGTATGTATATATCATACATATATATATACTATATATATATATATGATATATATATATATATATATATATATATATATATATGGATACTATCTGATTGTGGGTGTATGAGTTGGTGAATGAGCGAGCTTGTATACTTGAGTGTGTTTATGATTTTGTGTATAAATACCTTCGCTTAGAGACACACACACACGCACGCACAGACACTCAGACAGTCGCGTATATTTGTAAATACTTCATTTATATATAAGTATATATGTATATATCTACACACACATTCTGCTGGAGAGAGAGAGAGAGAGAGAGAGAGAGAGAGAGAGAGAGAGAGAGAGAGAGAGAGCAATTAGTGTCATAATGACTGTAAAAAGTAGAACTGGCGATAACAATGTTTTCGTAATAACATTCTTTTGATGGCCTGGACATCAATATTAAAATCGTCAGGTCAAAAGGTCTTTTATTAAAGTCCTTAAAAAAAATAATAAAAAAACTCTCGACCAACATCATTTGTTCCAGGGCCTTTAATTTGCACAAAAATTCGTCCTGCATACGATCATCGTCATTGCTTTGATCTTCCGCACGTCAAGCCACACTTTCCCTCAATTAGGGGGAGGGTTTTCCATAGAGAAAACCCACTCTCAAATACTCGGTTAAAAATAGCAAAGGCTTCCCTTCCCACATGACATTTCGTGGTAAAACCCGCCGTTGGGTCTCACGGGATACTTACGGAACTTCTTTTCATTTTCAGTGTCCATAAATGTTTCATAACTTGACTATGTTGTTTTTAGTTTTCTGTAAAAGAAAACTTTTGAGATGGCTTTGTTTGTCTGTCAGCATTCTTTTTGTCCACCCTCGGACCTTAAAACCTACTGAGGCTAGAGGGCTGCAAATTCATATGTTGATCATTCACCCTTCAATTACCAAGATACCAAATTGCAGCCCTCTAGTTTCAGTCGGTTTTATTTTAGTTAAAGTTAAAGTTAGCCATTGATTGTGCGTCTGTCACCACGATGACAGCTACCGGCGCATCTTTACTTGACCGCGTCTGGATTCTGGAGAGCAACTGAGCGCCCGGCTGCCTGGTTGTGGCCGAGAGTTTCATACTGCAGCACATCGATAGTTTCATACAGCATTGTATGCTGCTGTACAGAAAACTCTATTGCTTTGGCGCATTTTTTACTTGTTTTCTTTTATTTTTTTATTTTGCAACAGTAAGCTTTAGTTTTTCGTTTAAATTAATTGTATTAATTAATAGTAACTTCATTTAAAAAGTAAAAATGCCGCCTCTTATGTTAAGAGTTATAAATTTCCTAAGTTAATCTTGTAGTGTTTATTGTTAAATATGTTTGTTTATTTCACAACTGCAGTCTTTAGTCTTTTATTTCATATTTATGGTGGGAAACTAAATATTTCAGTTCGTGTAGAGAGAAGTTACCACAATTAATAAATGCGAACGGCCACACCACGTTGAAGGCACAGCTTCTCGTCCACAAGACATAAATGAAGCTACATCCAAACTACATTTAGGCCAAGACCAATAAAAGAATTTTTCCGTTCGTACTATGAGACATTCCTAAATGAAGCCTCTTTCAGACATATAAATAAATTTTATTCCAAGCTTACAGATAACAATAGATTAAAACTAAAGAAGAACAACAGAAAAAAGTTAGGCAAAAAAGAAAAACAAATCAGTTACAACGGAGTCTTTTTCGTGCAGAGAAAACACTGTGCCTCTGTGATATTTAAGTGACATTTCGTGTTTGCATATTCAATTTCATTTCAGACTCGCCGTACTTTAACTTTTTATTTTATCAAACTATTCAAGGAAAACATCTATCATGCTCTAATTATACATAGTTTTAAAATATCTTTGAAGAGCAGAAGTGCAAGGGTGAAAGCCCTATACGGAATTACTTCTAAAATAATGATTCGAAATCGATGGTACTACGACAGGGCACATGTGCGTCAATGTGAGAGTGACGACTAGGGTCTCTGTTGCATATTATCCCGAATCCTGCAGTGCAATACAATGCTTTCAGCGTGAGCTTTCAATCTGCGATCATGAATTTTACAAGGACCTAAAATTGAACGTGTTTAAACTTTTTACGAAAAGTTAGCCAATTGAACAAATATCTGTCATCACTCGCCATGATTAAATCGACGAACAAATGTTTGCCTTTACTACGAATATTCACAAAAATATATTTTATTCTAATAAAGATATTTTTTATTAAATATTATTTCCTTGCAATGCAGAAACAGACCTGCATGAAAACAGATGAATTCTCTTGGAAGTTGGTGACACTGATGAAGTAGATACTTGACATGTAATCCACTGATGTGAAAAAATAATCAGATTTAAGCTTCACGAAAGTTGCTTGTAACTGATCAGTCTTACTAAAATAGTCCTTTAAAGTTCAATTCTCAAAATACTTATGTATATTCCATGACAGAATACAAGGATAGTATTTTTCAGTTTTTGAAGCTGAAGTAGAAAAATCGAATTCTAAGCAACTTTAAAGAATATTAGAGCACGATCAACATTTCACTTCCTCCTCAAATACAAGGTGAATCTATATTTGAATCACAAGTCCTGTCGGCTCAAAAACACTTGTCCTTACCTGTGTATTCAAATGAAAATTGACCAAGTAAACAACAGCATTAACAGTGAAACTGCTTTAAATTGTTAATGCCAATGACCTCTCGTTATTACTTAGACTACATAATCACTGACAGGCTGAAAATCACCACACATTAGTCTCTGTATTTAGTATATACCCCTTCCTCAGTCGACAACATAAGGTTTTCCTCGTCTTTGCCGTAGTAATAGACCTACATGGGAGAGCTTATCTGTCAATTTTAATTCTTTTCTGACCATTGCCAATCGGGATCTCCCGAAAATGCTATTTATGATGACACTCTTATAAAAGGTATCATCCGTCTCAATTTCCCCATACCAAGTTCCTTTAACACACAACAAGAACTGGCTTCCTGTTTTCTGCAACCCGGTTTGAACAACCAGTCTGAAATGTCTGAAGTAAGAAGTGAATTCTCTGAGTCTTGCTAAGCATTTAGCGAACAACCAAAAACTAGAAGTTAAGTTTACTGTGCTACTAATGTAATCACTTAAGAGTTAAGGCATAAAACTTAAGAGTAGTTGGCCAATGACCCTGCCATTCCTTGTCTTGGGAAGCACATTCCCGAACTATAACCGAGCACCAGACTTTCCCTGAAAGAGCAGGACGCCATATCTTGAAAACTAACCATAGAATCTTCTTGAAAATAATCTCATACAGTTTCCCACACTCAAAATATCTGGTGGTTTTCTCCTAGAACTAACATAACCCAACCTACCCCAGCCTAACCTAGGGGCATGGCAAAAAAAAAAAAAAAAAAAAACCCGGGGCTGGTTCAATACTAGTATACATCTCGGGAATTGCTCCCTGGAAATGAGTTCATCAATGGAATCGTTAGACGTCATCAAAGTGATCAACGGAATTCACAAAAGGCAATTAACTTGCCTGGGAGGTGCCAGGTACTAAATATCTATGGTGACAATGACTGTATACGTATTTGATGTTCTTGAAATGGTTCACACTAAAAAAAAAATTAATAATGAAAAAAATGGTCGCTACAGTATTTGAGAAGTCACACTGTACTGGCGAAATATATTATGTAAAAGGAAAAGAAGCTGAATCTTACAATAACCAATTTTTCAATAATTACAAAATCTCAGGTGAATGCAATGGCTGAGTTTAACCAAAAGTTGCATTTTCAGTAAGTTCCCAATACATTAAAAGCTATGTCCTATAAAAATAGATTAACGATATTTAAAATGCAATATTCCTCACAAAGAAGAACGCTTCACCAGAGTAAAGGGAATTTTATTAAGACATGGGCAGATGCCTTATCATTTTCTAAAGCAGATTTGAGTTATTTCTTGATTCTTCCTTACGGGAAGTGAAATTAATGACTTTTTCCTTTTCTGTTCGATGACAATTTCCATAAAACTTATCATAAGAATTCTTTGAAACGAGGCAAAGCATTATCAGTAAGGGGGTATCAGTCACACTCTGGAAGACTGCGACTTTTTTGCAATTCAACATCAATGCTCATCATTCCCTTGATGTGAGTTTCCCAGTAAATCTCTATCTCTCTCTCTTTTTTATTTTTGACATCAAACCAGTGGAGTTTTAACATTTAGACGTGATGGAAATGTGGATACCATCTTCAGCATAATATCTGAATATTTTGCCAAGGAAAGAACTCAGAACTTAGGCCAAAGGCCAAGCACTGGGACCTATGAGGTCATTTAGTGTCGAAAGGGAAATTGACTGTGTAATAGGGATGCCTTATTTTATGCCATCATCGATTCATAGTAACACAAGACAAAATACAGGCGCCTTCACCCCCTATCTCACACGCCACTTCATTTAAGGAATTAATTCTTAATCACCTCTGGTCCATTCGACTTCCGTGGCCTTGCACTTGCAGATCAATCAGTCAAGAAAGATTTTCGGCAGTAGGACCCTCCTGGGGGCCTGAGTAGCATTCTCAGTGGTTTCCCTAAATGCGCCTCTCCATACCCTGCAAGATGCCACAAACCGGACCCAAATCGGACAATTACCTGATTTTTGGCGAATATTTAACCGTTCGCAACTTTGCCAGTGTTGAGAGAAAGCTTTCCCAGGGGGAGGCATGCCACCCTGCCAAGGAAAGATAACCCGCCGCCATATTTAAAGCCCGGGCTGCGTGGCCTCGGAGGCCTCGTGGCAGGAAAGGGCACCAAGGGACAGGCAACGCCACCAACCAGGTTGCTGGCAAACTTTCTCCTTATACTTTAGACAACTTTTAGACGACCTGTAGACTCGATCACACTCCTTCCTGAACTACCCTCTTTGAAGACGAGCTGCTGCTGAGCTCACGTTATTCTTTGTTGTGTTCATATCCCACCCTACAGGCGCCAAGACAACGAACTCCATCTCTGATAGAAGGAATGTGCAAGTTGCAAGGTCATAGCAGTCAGTCCATCTCCGTCTCTGACTTAATTTTCTTTTCATCTTCCTGAGCGATTCCTGTTTTGTGTTATAATTGCACTGTGTTATATTTGTGTGGTGTTATCATTGTATTGTGTGGTACACTGTCAGCCAAAGAGTGTACCAGTGTGAAGTAACGTAAATGCCTTTGATCCCACAATCAGTATCGTAATTTCTTTCCTTCAATCATCAACCATATGTCTGACCCAACTCGCTCAAGTCTCAATCGCTCTAGTTACAGGCTCCCAATTGAGCGGCTGTACTCGGGAAATCCTCTCCCTTTGTGCCTCCTACGTTCCACGTGTTCGGAAATCTTCGATCACCTGTTCATCTATTTCAAGATCTAATTCATTGCTGATTATTACCAGTGTTGTGGGATCCTTACGTTCCCTTTAAACATAGGGTGTTATCGCTTCTTTCTAATATGATTTTTGAGTTAAATATAACCAATTAAGCTAACCCTAGAGTTTACATAACTATTACCTACTCAAAAACAGGCCCTCAGCTATAATCCTTTTCATATGATTGCACTGCCTTGTCCAGCCCATTGTCAGATTAATTCAGGTTATCCCCACAATTGCTTCCTCCCAGGTACAATCGTATTTGTGGCAAAATTAATTAAGCCAGATCTTGTTGCAAAATCCTTTGCAAGTGACTATCAGCAATAAGCAATAGAAGGCTGGTTGCAAGAGTAGAAACGAGTCTGAAAAAACGAGAACAGTTTCCCTGTACACGCATCTGAAGAGAAACCATTTCCTACGGCAGGTAAAGTGTTATTCTGTGTTTTAGGTACTTTACGTTCGGGGTAAACAAAGTTGATGACTGCAATAGGAGTTAGAGATAGGAAAATCTTAGGCCACATGCGTGCCGAATTAGCTACAAGAGAAGAGAGAGTAACTAACCAAACACCTTTACTTTTGATAGCTACTGTATGATAGCTCGCATGCCTTTCATATTAGGTGAGCTAGGAAGTGTTATTTAAAGGAAATAGTGCCATATTTTCTTTGGCCGTTTATCTTGGGAATTTCCCCTCCCCGAATCCTAAGTAGTCAAAACTTAACTAGGTACTTGTGAGGAACCAAGTGGCATCATATCCAGTCGTATCCCCGCACCGCTGGATCTCTCTCTCTCTCTCTCTCTCTCTCTCTCTCTCTCTTTCTCTCTCTCTCTCTTCCCTTACTCACATGTACCTAGTTAAGTTGTAAACATCATATTCCTAACTTTTAACGTAAATTAAAAACATGCTAAAATCTATGGTCAAATAGAACCTTGTTTTACCAAATAAAATTAAAATAATTGCACAACATTTTATCCTAAATCATTTTTCTGTACTGTTGAACATGCACAATATTAATTTCTAACATTTCCATTCTAATAAATAAATCATACAAATCCTATCCTAAAATTCCTGTATCTCTAACTCAAAGCGAAACACCTTTCTCAGACCTTTTCAGGCCCTTTCATAGACCTTTCCTATCCTCCAACAAGAAGAAGAACAACAACAACAAAGTAGTTTGCAGGCTTACTCCCTGAGTAAGCGAAAAATGGAACGAAGATGAGCCTGAGGTCTGGCTCGATTCTGTTGAGCGAGTCCTGAAGACATACCAACCTGCTCCTGCTGAAGTGGCTCTGCTTCTTGGTCGGCACTTAGACGGCATAGTGAAAAATCAATAGTCATAGCACAAAAACTGAAGTGCACTGCGTCCCCCCGTTACTCCAGCAAATAAATAAATAAATAAATAAAATAATAAATAAATAAACTGACTCAGATAAGCCAAGCAATAACAATAGCCCGTCATCCTTTTAGTACATGGACATTAGAACATGTCTGTCTAATACCTCTTGGGATGAATCACTCGCATGATCTAAATGGCAATGTGCACCTGTTCATAGTGATCTTTCCGGAAAGAAATCTACAGACCTTGTGCAGCGTGATTATAAAACATTTCAAACAGTACTTGTATATTTTATAATGATATATATAATAATAAATTGTTTCCTTTGTTTCGTTATTTGTGTACAAGAATTGTGGATTGAAAAGCTGTAAACGATCCATGAGTAATGGTTTACATTAAAACCTTATGATTTTGTTGTGCTCTAACTTGAAAGCTTGCTCATGAGTTGTGTTTCTATATTATATGTTACAGTTACTAGATAGACAAGTGTATCATATAAATCTGTGTTGTTTTTGTTTTTCGCAAAGGGCATTAATTTAATTTTATGTTGTGTCGTAATGTAACTGCTAAGAAAGCATCTCCCAGCTAATTTTATAGCGTGGGGGGAAAGTGGAACAGATTAAGCAGAAAGTAGACAAACATGACTGATGGACAGTAAAAATGTAAACCACTGTAATCAGTCTTTTGTAATTACATCTTGTGTTACTGGAGCTTTGGGTGAGTAAATTATACATGTAGACATATCAGCAGTGTTTTAGCGAAAGCAGAATTGTTTACTTTGTTGGAATACGACAATATTTTAGTGTTATAAAAGTGACCCCTAGCTACCTCAATGTGTAGGTATTGCTTTTGTTCATTCAAATACGGTACAATTATTTTTAGGCCATCTTATTGTGGTTATCCGCAACAATGTATATGTGTGTTGATTTCTGATCGAGAGACCAATATTGTACTAAAATTATTTTGTAATAAATATTCCTGAAAGTACGTTATGCTAATATAACCTACTAATTACTATGTTTTTTTTCTACAGCCCTCTTCCTCTATCTTTACCTAAAAATGTGACTTCTGAAACTCTGGTCCAGCCGCTATGAAATTGTATTCTACTTTTAACCTTAACCTATCAAGATGGACTAATTAATCAACGAAGTTAGAAGAATCGGTCGACTCATTGAACCTACCTAGCCTTAGCGTAGCCTGCGCACGCATTAGCCTCTCCCTCGTCTAGCACATATGTTTAACCCGCACTAGTACGATACGATGATTCACCTAGCATATGAAACGCAGTAGATCAAAGTTCTATTGTAGAAGAACGCAGTTTCGTACGGATCAAAGTTCTATTATAGAAGATTTCTTTGCACCATTAATCAATTCGTCTTTACATCATGTTTATCCAACCATCAGTTGGTAAAAAGCACTTTAATCTAAAGTATTTTGTCGTTGTTTCCGAAGCAGTATATAATGCTTTATACACCCTGGTAAAAAAAAATGGTGCAAATTTTTCCCCTATTTTTTTTTTTTACTGAAGTACAATAAAAAAATTTCTCGTACTTTTTTTTACGGAAGTACAATAAAATATTTTTCTCGTACTTTTTTTTTTTAACGGAAGTGCAATACAATCTATGTAAAATTAAGGCTAATTGTTTCCTGAATTACAATACCAATATTCGTAGATTTCATAGTTGTCCTTGTCAATACGAAGGATATGTACTGAGATGTATCAAAATTTCACGAAGGTTTCTTGACAATGTTAGGTAATGAAAGACAATTCTGTATTTCACATAAAGGGTACAGGTAAAACTGTGATGAGAAACTACAATTTAGATGTCCATACCAAGCATTCTATCTCATTTCCACTCTGCCACACTAAAGAGGACGGAAATATTCGTATCATTACACGAAAGTAAATCTTGAATGATCAAATGCGCTTTACATATCAGCCTGAGAATAGCATTTTTATGGATGCCAAGCAGAAAACCTACTATAGTAGATTCACATCAACCGTGCATCTGATGTCTAGCCCAGTCCCTTTAGACGCCCCTGATTGGCTGCTGATAAGCCAGTCACGGGGCTGGAAACTCTGTATCTCTCGAAAGTTCACATAGGTAGGATGTATGTTCCACCTCTCCTGAGGGATACTTTTGAAAGACATACATCAGGAGAGGTGGAACATACATCCTCCCTATGTGAACTCTCGAGAAAGACAGTTTCCAGCCCTGTAACTGGCTTATCAATATCCAATCAGGGGAGTCTAAAGGGACTGGCCCAGACATTAGATGCACGGTTGATGTGAATCTACTATAGTATCGACAGAGAGAGAGAGGTAATGGGTAGGCCTTAGCAGCTTGTGTAAACGATAAGACGCTTCTGACTTGAAAAATAAAAGTAATAGAATAAATAAATTAGTCTCATGAAAAGCAACATTCAAATCCTTTAAGGATTCGTTAGTTCACAGAATAAAGTGTTTGGTGAAATGACCTTTACCAAAGAAATAGAGCAGCATGAAAACCGGAAAGAGTTGAAAATTGGTAAAAAACTGATTGAGTTCAGAAAAAGGAAAACTGATAAGCTCATTTTTAAATAAATATTTGTAATAATGGCCCTCTGTGTCGCTACATTAAATAGTAATGATTTAAACGACATGAACAAACAAATGATGGTAGTTAATCTAATGATGTATTATAAGATTGATGTTTTATTGATCCAAGATATTTCCTCGTTACAGTATTTGGATAGATACTCTGAAATTGTATTAAACACAGCAGTTAATATCAAAGGTGGAACACTTACATGCATTAACAGGAAAAGTAATATGAAATTATTAACTAAAGAAATGGATAATGAGGGAAGAATAATTGGAATTAGAATATCTTATTGTAATTATGTTATTTTTATCTTAAATATCTATGCACCATCAGGCACAATTAAAGAAACTAGAGGCCAATGTCTATCTATAGACCTTGACGTCATCCATCGTCCGATCGGCATACAAGCATCCACTCTACTATTACAGACTACAGAGTAGACATAATCGGTACCAGAAGGGCTTCGACCTCGATATACGGTGTTCGCTCGTCGTCAGTCGTAGACAACAACGATTTCCACTAAACGACAAAGCAGTGGTCATGAGTTTCTGTTCCACAATAGTCACATTGGTAACTAAGCTTGTAGACACGTGAGGTCTACTATCTTACTTTTGTTGGTTTAGAATAACAAGATATGGTGCCAGCACAGCGCCTAGACCCAAGGTCTAGATTCTAGATCTAGAGTCCCTTAAAAAGCTCTCTTCTGTAGGTCTTGGTTTACTATAATTTATAGACCTTGCCTAGACCTACAGTGAGGCGGGGTGTTCAAAAAGATAGAAGACCTGGTGTGAACCTGTAGACTTTCCCTGCCAAAGAGAAGTCTCGTTTATCATCACACTTTTACCTGTTAGTTATTCGGGAAGTACAGAATTGTCATTCATTACCCAACAATGTCAAGAAACCTTCCTAAATATTCTAAACTCCTTTGTGTTGACGGTGATAGATAGCTCTGAAACCTACGAATAGGTTCTGTAATTCCCAGAAACGATGAGCCTTAACCTAACAGACATTATTTAATTACTTCGGAAAAGAAAAAAAAAAGTAAACATCAATTTTTTTGTAACCTTACACAATTCTGTTAACTACAATGTGCTTCAGATTAAACTACTTTTTGCTAATTGATGGTTGAACGACTATATAACTCATTAATTATTCAGTTTAACAAAAACAAGCGTAAATAAATGTCTCGTTATCTCAACAGTATGTGAGTGTATGAGTCTTTTACCTTACTGCTTCCCGGTATGTTTTATCCCTTTATTTATCCGTCTCACTCCGTCGATGATCTTGACCTTTGAAGCTGTGGTACCGGTTTGCTAAACCGATGCATCATGTAATCCATATCTACTGACTCCTCAACCCTCTCTCTTCTCTCTCTCTCTCTCTCTCTCTCTCTCTCTCTCTCTCTCTCCGCTGACCGAAGAGCTTTCGTCTATCCTAAAGTACAAATACTTTACACAAAAGTAGAATATGATGAAGACTGAGCATCCTAGATTAGCAGCCGGATTTAAAAGAGCACTCTCCTAGCACGAACCCGAATAAAAAAAAAAAATAAAAAAGCTTGCCGTAACCATGAAGGATGATGCGTGATTACGAATGCACGTACAGAATCTCCATTTCTCTATCTGGAAAAATAAACACTCATACCAATATAGTCCTATGTTATTTGTATGTCCTGAGGCGAGCTACCGGATGTTACTATGTAGTAACGCCTCTATCCATATTCACCGCTAGAAAAGCTTGCTATAACCAGGACCCACTTAGAGTGGGTCCTGGCTATAACGACAGGTACTGGTGTATCGTGCATGGAATGAGTCACCTAAAAAGAATATAATCAATTACATTTCACGCGATGTGTCGCCATCTTCTGATTATAATGATCGACGTGCAGATCGGTCTATAATACTGGGAGGAGCTTAGGGTATGTAGGTAAGCATGTAAGTATGTATGTATGTACAAGGACGTGGACCGTTCATGTTTCGGAAATGTGATGGTGACATCGGTGTAAAAATAAAACACTCGTTCACAAAACAAAGTTACTTGATTAAAATATTTGTTTTATATTAAATTATATATGTATACACACACACACACACACACACACACACACACCACACACATATATATATATATATATATATATATATATATATATATATATATATATACAGTATATGAGAGAGAGAGAGACGACCAAAGCACAAAATACCCGACGCTTACTCATCATTACGAAACACTATGAAGTATATTCGACATTTAATTCCAACAACTGTGACCTTAAGGCAGGAAGAGAAAAACAATTCCACTATTTTCCCCGTAAGCCTTTCACAACAACGCCAATATCAGAATCATTATTGCATAAATTCCAAGGCGTTATTAACTTAAACCTCGCGATCGCTAAATATCCACGTACACAACAACATGGACATCGTTCGCCAGCCATCGCCCGGATAGCACGCTATACTCCCCCAAAATAGTAACGCGTATTCACTTCGCATCCGACGCTACCACAGTTGCATGGCCCGGGGACTGGGGTTGGTGATGGGGGTACCTCATGCTCCCTTGGTACCAAAGACACCCAAATCCCTTCTCCCAGCCCTCACCCACTCCCCCTTCCCCTCCCTTTCCTGTGTTTGTGTGTGTGTTAGCCCTATTCGCTCCTTGTGCTGTTAAGCCCAGATTCTGTGGCTTCAGTCACTTCGCAGCTGCTCTACAGTGAGGTGTAAGATTACCAGACTTCCAAAGTGCTGTTCACTTAATAAGCTATACATTCGACTCTGCAGGTTTTATCGAAACTACTGTGACGCGCTCTAGGCCTATAAACTGTGATTGTTTTTAAACTGATAACAAACGGGCCATACAGAAGGCTTTGTTTGATGACGCACAATTCAAGAATATCCGTCGATACTTTGAAAATCCGGTATCTAAAACGGACTTGAAGGGGATCGTTTTATTTTTTCCGATTGAGTGATCGATGTTTGTGCCTCGTATTCGAGGTTTTTAGATAAATAACAAATTGGAAAGAAGCTGGTGATACAGTAAAAAGGGAGAGTATTTTCACCCACAGCTAACATACTTGTGTAACGCCTTTGAAAAGCCTGTCGGGGGAAGAAGCAGCAACAGGTGACCCGCGAAGACCAACAAGAGAGGAAGGAAAAAGCTTTTTGACCTGAATCTTATTGAGGAAGCTGTGCTTCATTAAATCCACCATGGCGGTAAGTTATCTGACTTGGTTTCAGGCAAATCAAGTTGCCTCCTTTCTCTGTAAGCTTCTTGTTTATCGTTTGGTGATTCCAACACGCTGGGACACGCCGCTTTAAGTGTTTGGTCTTTAGGTCTATTGTTGGTCTTTAGGCCTATTGTAAATCGTGTGCTTTTGTTTGCATTGGGTTATTTTTAACCGTTTCCTTCGTAAGAAAACTATGAATTAGGAATTCACTGATGTTCAGTATGTTAGTCAGTTTGCATCTGTTTGCAAGCTGTAAATTGGTAATTCTATTGAATAAAAACTTTCGAATGAAGATTAGGCTACTTGGCTAAAGTTGGTGAAATTGGCCATTATTTCTTTTTGGCGAATATAGGTACTATTAATCTCATTTAATCATATGTTCTCCAAACTTAATCAGTTATAGCAAGGATCTGGTCTCAAATTAAGGCTATAATTATATATACCGATTATCAAAAGACTTGTCAATTTTGCCTTTATTTTGTACTTGGTACGATGGGAAAACTCGCGCAATATGGATTTTGAAGTTTGGGTGATAAAGTAGGGTTATCGAGGGTCAATATATGAAATGGGCCTATGCAATATTTCAAAAAAGATTCCACGATAAAATTAAATACCCAAGTTACACCAAGACAGCCTTTGGATTTTCCACCTCCAAGTTCAAGCCGCTGAGATTGTGAAAAATTTAGAGAATTCCCGATACCGCTATTTTTTTCAAAACCTAAAACTCGCCAAGAAACAATCTTTAGAGGCTCGAGTTGTTTAATTAAATACTCAATATGTAAAAGGAAAATACGGTTAATGCTTAATTAAGTTGAGAAAATTCCCCTACAGGTAAGCCTACTCCAGATTTTTTTCCAGGCAAAACACGCCAAGAAATAATCTAAGCAAGACTCATGTTGCTTAATTAAATACTCATCCAGGAAAAGCGAAAGGAAAACTAAGATTAAATAATGTTTCGTTGCCTAAGAGGTTTTATTGCCTATGTAAGGCCAGCGTGTCCTCCCAGTGTGTTTACCTAAAGGTGTTGCCGGTGAGCGATCACGTGCTCAGTGAATGCTAGTCCCGCAATCTGGGATGAGGTCCCACGTGCTTCAGGAAGACTGGTTTTCCTTTCCTCATTTTGTTCTTGCATGTTTCTCTCTCTCTCTCTCTCTCTCTCTCTCTCTCTCTCTCTGAGTTGAAAAGATGTTTGAGAGCTTCGACTTGTGGACGGTCAAAGCCCTTAGGTATTCTTTGCCGTGACCTATTTGTCTTATATTTGTCTTATAAGTCTGAGGGTTTGCGCCACATGCACATAAAGAGTTAGTGATGTCACCTTTCGAGTTGAATATGACCTCGTTTGGTCAGTTAGTCATCAAGTGTTAACAAGGATGTTATTTTTGTTATTGCCGTAATACTACTGCTATCGGTATTGCACATTATGTGGGAATTTTTCTTTGTCTTACATAAAGCAGAACAGCTCATAGGGTATAACAAAATCAGTCACGTGACGTCATTATTTTAATCGTGCTTTCCATGCATTCCTTATTCGTCACGTGAGGAAATTATTAGCCACACGCAGCTTTCGGCATTACCTTCATATGCATTAATTTGTTTATGCATTAATTTGCATTCGAGCATTTCCACGTTTTCAAAGGTTGTTTTAGGATTTTGGGTAAATCTTGGCCCATGAATGGAAATATAAAATATCTGGTAATTTCTCTTGACTCGACTAAACTACTTAAGGGCTTCCGTTCTGCAAGCTGTCATTTTATGATATCGGCATCGGAAATAAACTTTTAAATCATCTGAATTAGAGAAACGTTAAATCTAACTTAAAAATGTATATAAAACGTGTGGTCAGTGGCAACGTTTCATTTCGATTAATGATAGAGATATTTTAACTATATAAATGAATTGCAGATGCATTCATTCACATGTCCTATTTGCATGTTTGTTGCTGAACGCGGTAACAAAATAAGTAAATTTCAAAATAAGGCGAATCCAACTGTAAACACTGTTATAGCAGCAAATCAAGAGTAGCGTTTTGCTTCTTACTGTAAGGGAAACCTTTACAAAGACTGAATAATTTAAAGTCCGTTGGGGGTTGGGGTTTGAAGAGTTGTTTAGTCTTAAGAACTGCACTTTTATTTTTCCGGGGACGCTGCGGTTAGATGGAAAAGGAAGGACAACAAACAGAGCGTAGACAGAAATAAGTTTTTTGTGTGGACGTTATCATAAACATTACCATAATTGTGTGTAAAGAACGTTACAAGTATGGCGTTATAACCCAGTCACATTTGCGTTGTTACCCCGCAATCTGTGAACACAGCAAGTAATACCCAGGTATGTATATTCGTTCCCGAGACTCCCTTTGTGAAGCAGACTCGGATATTGAGATTGGAATAACCAAAGATCTTGGGAATAACAAAGTTGGTCGGTTGTGGGAACCCAACCCCTCCTCTTTGGTCGCTGGCAAAGAGGGTTTGTAACGGCCCCTCCCGGGTTTCTCTTTCAATAACCGTTCTCAACACCCGGCTTGGGATACCGGTTACGTGGGGATCCCATTGCCTCTTTCTACCTCAGATTTCTGTGGGCGATTCATTTATTTTACCGGATTCGGGTGACGAAGGGAATTGGGGGTGGGCAAGGAGGGCAGGCGGCTTTTGGGGGGAAAGAATGAAGGCGTCGAGTTTGTTTGTTTTCCATTTTTGAGCTTGTTGATTGCAGTGTATTTTAAAGAGACACCTGTTTGTTAAATTGACATAAACGGCTGATGTCATTAAACGTGCAACCTATGGTACATGCACGTACAAGTTAGTGGAACTGTGTCGTCAAAACTGACAACAACATATGAGAGGGTCGAGAAAGGACGTTAGGTGGTGGTGTTCTAAGTCACGATTCTGCCCTCCAATGGGGACCAGTGATGAGAGAAGGCGGGTGCCCTTGGATGCCCCACCAACTGTTATAAACCCCCCCCCCCCCCCTCAATAAGTATGGATACCCAGTACGTTTTATGACAGGCATCTCATTTGAGTTTATGAAAGTTTACCAGCAGTTGCTGAAGTATAAACACGGTACTGACACGTCTTTGATTTTATACTATACGACATTCTCCCGTCAACAGTTTCCTAGATCCAACTTCCAAGTCAACAACTACTGTAGTCCTGCCCTGTCCCTGAGCCAAGGTGCACCAGTTCTTTCGTCATCGTTCAATGATATTTAGCAATTTTTCCCCAAGATGTTGCAGGAGCTATTGCTGTTGCTATCTGTTGTTGCTCGTGCAAATCGAAGGCCCTTTGATACGATCGACATGCTTTTCGCTAGCGAGTGGCGGAAAAAAAATCACGGAGTTAGTGAAGCGGGAAGTGTCGATCGGGGATTTTATGTTATTATGAATCCCCTCTTGTTGATTTGACTTTAAGGCTAGTTGTGTTTTTAGATGTTTGTGTAACTTGTCGCCCTTTGTGTTGGAGATTCATTGGCCTTTACGTTATATATATCCTTATTCGGATTCTGAAGGAACTTTTAATAATCTGGTATTTAAACATCGAATAGGTAATTGGGGAAATGTCACAGACTCATCAGTGCATTGCTGGTTCTTGCGTGAATTTGTTCATGTGACAGCAAATTTAGTTAAAATGGATAT
>NC_087200.1:43273704-43278704 GCF_015104395.2 Macrobrachium nipponense
GTGATAGCCACAGTGTCCTCTGAACTTCTCGAATTCTTCTCGTTTTTGTGGATATGCTTGTCACTACAAAACCTTAAGATCCAAGTGCAAGAAATATGAAGAAATTATGATGTCTGCCAGTAGGAAACAAACCTGGACTACTGGACATCACAATTTCTTCCTATTTTATGCACTTGGATCTTAAGGCATTGTAGTGACAAGTGTATCCAAAAAGGCTCAGTAGGCCCATCTTTGACAATTTGCCCTTGCATGAAGGTTTGGGGTAGGTAGGCTATGACCCCAAATATTGTGGTGAAAAACTCGGCCCCCATTCTCGGTTGGTGCCCCCTTACTACTGAGGGTGCCTTATAACCCCATAATGGGGTGGTGCCTGTTTGTGCCTATAGAAACACTTCTTTAGAGGTGTCAACTCAAAAGTTGTAAAGAAAAAAAAAATGAGGGGGATTGAAAAAGAGGGGTTATGACCCCCCTTGAAATGGTCCTCTAATTTCGGATTTTGACTAAAACTTTCTTGGGAGAGGGAGGGGAGTGCATGGTATAAATTTGCTAGTCCTAGCTTTCATAGTCTGGGCATGTATAGCGAACAAACAAACAGACAGAAACATAGGCAAATTCCCTTTTATATATATATATATATATATATATATATATATATACTATATATATATATATATATATATATATCGTGTGGAGTAAATTTCTTTGTGATTATTTATATGCTCGATTAATTATGAAACAGAAACGATATGGGTTTCAGAGTAGGTACCGTACAGCTTCAGATATGTGCTATATTTATTAGCTATGATGCACACCTAAGTCTTCTGTGGAGGATTGGAAATTTTGCTGCGGCAGGTTCTCCGAAGTTACATATGTAGGATCATGGCCCTCGGAAGCCCGAAAACGCCCTGAACCTGATCATTTCCACTGTGACATTCTTTACAAACTTATTTTTTGGTGAGTGAGCGGACGTTTCTCATGGCTTCGGGGGTGAGACGTTTCTTCATTGTGTACAGTGTCTTGGTAATAACTCTCTCTCTCTCTCTCTCAATCGGTTCTGCGAACAGAGGCAGCATGAATTTATCAGGACGCGCGTGTCTAGACGAGAGAGAGAGAGAGAGAGAGAGGAGAGAGAGAGAGAGAGAGAGAGGGGATCCGAAGACCAAAGCAGTACATTATATATAATACCCGTTGTTAGTTACCTTTTGGAAAGTAGAGAGGAAAAGATAACACGTGATGTTTATCAGGGTTAAATGAATAAACTAGAGGACATCAAATTTACGCCGTAATGGATATATCTTGTTCTGTAAGTAGGTACGCTTCCTTATTTTTCCTTTGTTTAATAGCTTCGCGAAACCTACTATGAGATTCAGGGCCTCTGTAACACGGTTTTTTCGCAATAACTTTTTATCTATGCATTTCATAAATATAGCCCTTACTCAGAAATTTTGACCGTATTCTGCATTACGTAGGTTGAATGAATTTGGTACTTATAATGTAAAAGTGACTTTTTTTGAAGACGGGCCAACTTTCTCAGAGAAAAGGTTTCGAACGCACTCATCACGTAACTTATGACAGATACGTAACGAAGGCTAAACCTCTGGCAACAATGACATACAAATTTAAATACAAGCAAAGCTGTACACCTTTATGAGCTCTGGAACCTCTCCACTGATAATTGTCATAATGGACAAACTAACAAAATATGTTAATAATTACAAAAACACTTCGATTATTAGTCTAACTCCCAAAATAGGTTTCCTAAGAAATTACAGTCTACTTTATAGGTCACAATCGGATTGACAAGATGTATGGAATAGTTGGTAATTTTCAAAAACATAGTAGACAAGCTTGATTTGATAACTGCTATATCCATGGGCATTGTTGGATTAGAAAATTTAACTTCTGGCTAATGGGCATTGTTGGATTAGAAAATTTAACTTCTGACTATAAAAACTAATTTCTCGAGTAGTTGTAAGAAGTGCTAAATGAAGTCCAAAAAACCGTGTTACAGAGGCCCTGAATCTCATAGTAAAGGATTTTTTACTTAATTATTTATGTTTGGTTAACGAGGAATGAGAAACGTGCGACTACCAGAAAAGAAAGGGCCTTTAAGAACTAGAAAGGTGGTAATACTTCCTGGGAACTCGTCTCTGTACTTTACTTGGGATGAGCTGGAGGAGGCGGTCGTACAACCGCACTGCAGTTGCTGACAAAGAACGGTTCCGCTTGTCTGTTACGAATACTCTCTCTCTCTCTCTCTCTCTCTCTCTCTCTCTCTCTCTCTCTCTCTCTCTCTCTCTCTCTCATCGTATCGTATCGCGTCGCATTGAACATAGTTTTTTATTTATTAGAGCTGCTGCAATGGTACTATAAAAATAGCCACCTAATTTTGTTCATCCTTTATTATATATATGACGATTCTCACATAATATTGTGGATTAAAAGTAGGAGATAGATTTTACTGCACTCGTATTTCTGCTGCTGACGTGAATCGATTATTGGTAATCATTTGATTCAAAGTTACGGGAGAGAGAAAGAGGGAGGGCCAACGTTTCTATTTTGAGGCGACTTTTTAATCAGACTATGCGTTTCTTTTTTTTTTTTTCTTTTTTAAATTAAAGTGACGTTGAATGTTTTCGTAGGGTAAGAAAGTTTTCAAGCTTTGTTTATGAAACATTTTCCAAGGAGTTGCAATTTTATATATATATATATATATATATATATATATATATATATATATATATATATAATATATATATATATATATATTATATATAATTGCAACTCCTTGGAAAATGTTTCATAAGCAAAGCTTGAAAACTTTCTTACCCTACGAAAACATTCAACGAACGTCACTTTAATTAAAAAAAAAAAATAAGAAAGAAACACATAGTCTGATTAAAAAGCCGCCCCAAAATAGAAACGTTGGACCTCCCTCTTTCTCTCTCTCCCGTAACTTTGAATCAAATGATTACCAATAATCGATTCACGTCAGCAGCAGAAATACGAGTGCAGTAAAATCTATCTCCTACTTTTAATCCTCAATATTATGTGAGAATCATTCATATATATAATAAAGGATGAACAAAATTAGGTGGCTATTTTTATAGTACCATTGCAGCAGCTCTAATAAATAAAAAAAAACTATTTAATGCGATACGATACGATACATGATAGAGAGAGAGAGAGAGAGAGAGAGAGAGAGAGAGAGAGAGAGAGAGACGCATAACCATTCTCCGTCAAAAAATAGAATGTATTAACAGTCCCAGCATATGTATATATATGAGTTCAGGATTTTCAGTAAAGAGTTCAGTAATTTTTATTAAATTACAACATAATTTAAGGATAAATATGTATATTACATATATATATTATATATATATATTATATATATATATATATATATATATATATATATACATTCAACTTTGCAAGCCATTGGAAAATATTATATAAGCAAAGCTTGAAAAACTTGCTTAGCTTACGAAAACATTCAACGTCATTTTAAATAAAAAGGAAGATATATCCACAAATTGTTAAATGTAAAAGTGAAAAAAAAGGAAATAGAACACGAATTTCTGGGTATTTTCTAGACCAAGCCTGAAGAATGAAGGATATTTAAATCATCTTTTAATGCGTGGAAGAGTTCACTGGAAAACCTCATTATATAACCAAAGCTTTTATTGATAGGTAGAATCCCGGATTTATTTCAGCTGCATATTTCGACCCAAGTCGGGTGTGATTTTCCTTGGCAACATCTTCCTGTGAAATTTTTTTAGTATATATAATGCTCTATATATATATATACACTTTCCATTTTTAAGATAAGTTTTATTACATATTTTTTTATTCTTTCTATACGTGTATACGATCACTGTACATTCGCATATTCATACACTATATATATTTTATATATAATATATATATGAATAACTTGATCACGAAGTATATAAAACGTGATGCTATGTATAAATAAAGGTTTTTTGCCACATATATACATATAGTGTATGAATGTGCGAATGTACAGTGATCGTATACACGTATAGAAAGAATAGAAAAATATATAATAAAACATATCTTAAAAATTGCAAATTTTGTAAATATGGATAGAGCACATACTACTAAATTTGCACAGGTAGATGTTGCCAAGGAAAATCTCATCTGACTTGGATCTAAATATACAGTTGAAAGAAATCCGGGATTCTGTCAATAAAAAGCTTTGGTTATATTATGTCATTTTCCAGTGCACTCTTCCCACGCCAAAAGATGCTTCAAATATCCCTCATTCTTTAGACTTGGTCTAGAAAATTCCCAGAAATTCAGGTCAAGTAGGAGTAAAGAATGCACACCGAAATGTCTGTCCTACTTTGCTGGGAAGACAAGTCAAGGTTCCCTGAGGGATATTCATTTTATTTCTACTCCGCTGAATTTCATCTATACCTTTCAGAGAAGTTTTTTTTTTTTTTCAGTTTGAGGATACATATATGTTATCCCAGGCTACGTGGAATTGTGCCGATTATGAATGTTTAAATGTGATTTTTTTTTTTTTTTTTTACAAATATTTTTCTCTGGGGAAAAACTTTTATCCTTACTTCGTGGGAATATATTTCTTTATTCATCTTCAATATTTTCATCTTAATTCCAAGTCCCTTCGAAGTAAAACAGAAATATTGATAACGAGAAAATCTTGTTTTGATGAGTAATGGGGCCTGGTATAATCGCAGAATCTTATAGAGACTAATGGTCATACCAGCAGTCTTTATCGCGACTCAGGTAGGCCTGCTGTGAGACAAACAGCCTATTTGAGAAGTCAATTTGAAGCCGAGGACTGGAGATAAGATAGGCCTAGAGTTGATAATACAGGCACATAAACACTAGTCTTTGGAGTAACAGTTTGCAATGTTAGTGAGTTGTTAAAAACATTCGCCTCCTCCTCCTCCCGATTTGTATTTTCAAACTGTTATGGAAGAATGATGGAAATTCAAGACATTATAGTTAGA
>NC_087200.1:43283704-43326204 GCF_015104395.2 Macrobrachium nipponense
ACTAGTTGGCTGGTTAATTGTTCATGTTAATCCAAGTAAAGTTCCATTTGCTTTTTAACAGACACCCCCCCCCCAACCCCCCCTCTCTCTCTCTCTCTCTCTCTCTCTCTCTCTCTCTCTCTCTCTCTCTCTCTCGCGGACTGTAATTTCGTCCTGAGCGCGAGAAGGGAATGTCATTGACAACTCGATTAGATCTTACCTAGACGACCTACGTAGAGTCCTAGACCTATGTATCGATTACAGGTCTGTCGGAATTGCGTGCGTACATTTACGAACACCGTCATCCGGGAATAGAAATGAGAGAGAGAGAGAGAGAGAGAGAGAGAGAGAGAGAGATTTCCTATTGTAAGATTGTTCATTCTTAAAAAAACGGAATATTTAAGAAAAGACGAATTCGAACGGACACTTTGCATAGTTCTGTTTTGTATTCTTTATCGACGCTTGATGCTCTCTCTCTCTCTCTCTCTCTCTCTCTCTTCAATCTCTCTCTGTCATCCTCTCTGTCTCTTGTATATATAGTAAATGATATAATATATATATATATATATATATATAATATATATATATCATACATAACATACATACCATACATACATACATACATACATACATACATACATACATACATACATACAATACATAAGTATTATATATATATATATATATATATAATATATATATATATATATATACAGACTTTATAACTTTATTAACGTTGTGTTCTTAGCGTTTTTATTCTATGCAGTTGATATTTATTGCTCTTATTTTATGGCTGTTATAAAACATCAAATTTTATTTCTGTAATATAACATTTTACATTTTTTAACGCTGGTATAAAGCATTGGATTAATGCGATAACATATAATTTTGCTGGTTGTACCCTTCGAGACCATTTGGTGGTGGGGGTGGGGGGGGGTTGTTTGTTGTGCGCGCGAAAGGTGGTTCCCGCTTGTGATGACATAAATAAGTTACTGTAGTTGTTTGCTTTCACTCCAAAACTTGTATGACTGTCTCGAATTAATTTGCTTTTCAGCTGCTTCTAATAGGGCTTTACCATATTAACACGAAATTAGTTATTTATCGGTTACTTGGTATGGCAATTAGATAAATTCTTATTAGCACTTCATTGCTAAATGGGAGTTTTTTTTACCAGTATTTGATTATGAAAATGAAATATTCCATTCAGTTTTATTTGATTAAGTTTTTCCTTTTTGCTTCTAAACTAAGTCTTTCACAAACGCACAAAATTCCAGCCCCTTTATTTTCATCAACTCGTCATTTCCGGAAGGTGTTTTTGATGGTGGTATTGTGAAGCCTGTATAGTATATGATTCTGTATCAATATAATAAGTATTCACCAAAATGTAAGGTGTTTATTCCTTGTGTAGAAATAGCAAAGTAAATAGAGAAATCATTATCAGTGGACATGAGCAGCCCCACGTACTAGCAAGAGTATATAACTGATGTGGTAGGTTATGTCCGTCACAAGACGCTGACGACAGAAATAAATAAGTATTCCCAAAATAGCCATTATTCTTACTCATGAGTCCTTTCTATTATTCTATGGTTTCGTGCCGTGAGAGCGCGGGACAGAAATAGGAATATTTAACGAAGGGTTTCACAGTGTCTCGGGTGTGGATTACCTCCTCGAGGGCTTCCACATTGAGTTTTTTATGTAATTCTTCGTTATTTCAAGGTCACCCATTTCAGCTTATTTCACTTATTTTCTTTTAATCTCCTTCCATAAAAGCTGCGACCATCAGCAGTCGAATGAAATCCAGATACATCATTTCTCTTAATTCGGGAATCGAACGCTGTTCTATATTCGTGTGAGGTGATCAGGTTACCACTTTTATAGGTAGAGAGAGAGAGAGAGAGAGAGAGAAGAGAGAGAGAGAGAGAGAGAGAGAGAGAGAGAGAGAGAATTTAGTATTCGACGGTGGCTTTACATCTACCGTTATGAATAAGATAATGGCTAAAGTCTGGAGACTTGAGCAATGTCTCCGTATTCTTGTTGCCAAATGACTCTTCCTGGTGACGTCATTCGTGAGAGAGAGAGAGAGAGAGAAGAGGAGAGAAGAGGAGAGAGAGAGAGAGAGAGAGAGAGAAATGAATAACTAAACATGCCTCATGAAAGTTGAGCATGTAGGCTGCATACGTACCTGAGAATGTTTGTAATTCAACATTGCAGTGTCCTTTCCCTCCAGTCTTTTGCTACGAATGTGTGCTTTTTTTCTTCTTCTTAGTAATCGTATTAGCTTAAAGAATTTTCGAGTTCATGCCATGTAGGTAAGTTAGTTTCTAATTATTTTTATTATTTCAAAGTAGGCGTATTAAACCCTGTGTTTCTCGTAAACGTGTTGAAATATACGTTATGCACGATTATTATTATTATTATTATTATTATTAACCCAATTCATATGGAAGATGCCAACAGGGTCCTTTTGACTTGAAACTGGAGTTTTCAAAGAATCTGGTGTTTATTTGAAAGATGTAACAGATATTTATGGGAAATACAGAAAAAGGTCACTTATTAAAAAGGAAAAAAATAAATTAGCAAAATTTAAAGTTCTTGAAATCTGTTGAAGGCTTTTAATGAATTCGAGTAAACAGGAGTGACTAAAGTTTTATTTTGATTATGTATTTAGCAACATAAAAACTTGTCAGTTCATGGCAACTGTGAGGTCATTATAATTTATAGTGTCAAAAAGCTCATTGGCCGAAAAGAATTTAGTCAGTGTACGGTGACCGAATCGAGAAAACTGGTTTCAGAGAGAGAGAGAGAGAGAGAGAATATTCAGTTTTTTCAGCGCCAGCTTATGTATGGTTGATGATAAAGTATGTAAGTTTTCACATTAAAGAAAAACACAGTACATAAAAATAAATATCTGTTTGATATTAAGTTCCTTATAAAGCTGTGAGAGAGAGAGAGAGAGAGAGAGTTGCCAACTCATTGAGTCTTCGAGTTAGACATTTATCTATGTTGTGGTGAAGTTCTTCTTAAGTCAGCAGGACTAATTGTTAGAATTGCTTAATTTCGCAACATCTGTACTGTGTGCGCGTGTGTGTGTTTTCTGCATTGACTTTCAAGGTTTGCTCTATCACACCACATTTAGGCTATACACTATATATATATCTATATATATTATATATATATATATATAATATATATATATATATATATATATATATAGATATATATAATTATATATATACATACACACACACACCACAACACACACACACACACACGAAAAGAAGAGAGGAGAGATGAGAGGAGAGAGAGGAGAGAGAGAGAGAGAGAGAGAGTAGAGAGAGAATCTCAATCGCGTTACATTTATTCCTTTTTTTATTTCCTTAATACAAATAAACAAAGACAGAACCCCGTTATCTGGACGCTCGTAAAATGATATATTTCTTCGCATCGCTTCTGTGAATGGAAACCGTCCAGATTTCGGGTCGGTTCCAGAAGAAGGAATGCATTAAGGGCGTTTGTTGCAATGGCTTAACATTAGATATATGACTTAAAAGTTAAATGTTGCTTAGTATTATCATGACACACTCCTTCGATTACTGTAGAGAGGCAGGGTTTGGTGGGTAGTACCATGAGAGCCATCGGTGGAGACGGGGGTGGGGGGAGGGAGGACCTCCAGAGGTATTTGGGGAGGGATGTCAGTCGAAGTGCCAAAGCCGCATTGGGGATGCTCCTCTTGATGCCATTAGCTGAGAGTGCCACCCTCCGTTGCAGAGCATGATGGGAGTCTGGGCTTATTTCGAAAATGCTCTCTCGAAAGACTTAAAAAAAAATGGGTTGTGATTATGAATGTTTATTTTATGTCAGTATATTATGTCACCCAACGATTATAGCTCAGCATTTAACATTGCAGTATTGGACACTGTATTTTAACGTCGTAGTTCATTCCGAAAAAGGTCTTTCGTAAAATTATGGATATTTTTCATATCAATATCTCGTGTGACCTAACGACTACAACCGTGCATTTAACATTGCAGTATCGCACGTTGTATTTTAACGTCAAAGTTTATTTCATTGCATTCAAACTCTGCTGCCAAGGGGCAATGAGCGTGAGCGCTGCAGTGCTATGAAATTCATTGAAACGTTGGTGCGCGTTGCATTGCACATAAACATTACAGTTTAAGTTAATGGCTTCAGCCATTCCAGATCATTGAAAGTATTCTATTTAAACGCTGTATTTCATATTAAGGCTTGGTAGTATTTGAGTTTTATTTTTGTAATACAGCAACACAAATTGGCATCTATAAAGGGTGCTATTATATTCTATTTGTATTCTAACAATGTTTGTCTTTTACTTCTGTGTAAGCAATTAAGATGTTTTGAAAAGCCCCATCGGCGGGTGATTTCATACCATTTAAAAACTTGAAGAAAAAACCATAAGAAAAGTTGAAAGGAAGGACAAACGGGTTAATGCAATATTTACTTATTTATTTATTCCTCTATTCATTTACTTTATTATTTAATTTTGGTCCGGCAACTGTTTCTGTATACAAACTTCGCTTTGTGATTTCATCAGGTTGTCTTTTAAACTTCATTCCTTACCGAAGTTTGAAGTTGTTACCAAAGTCTGCCTATTAGTCTTACAGTCTGCGCCTCTTTCACACACTGAAACACACACACACACACACACACACAAACTTATCAAGGTACTAGGTGTCCTCTATCTTTAACCCTTTCGTAAGATTTAAAGGTGTGCGATAGCCAGTGGCACCAGCATCCCCCCCCCCCCCCCTCTCTCTCTCTCTCTCTCTCTCTCTCTCTCTCTCTCTCTCTCTCTCTTCATCACCACACACACACACACACACACACACACACACACACACACCGCCAGTTCGCCTGTTAACTTTAACTCTTGCCATAAGACCGAAATTGTTGCTGTAGTCCTGAAGGTGGCAAAGTCAAAACTTCTCTCTCTCTCTCTCTCTCTCTCTCTCTCTCTCTCTCTCTCTCTCTCTCTCTCTCGACGATGAAGGGAAAAGGGAGTTTTTTATTTATTGAATTTCCTTCTTATTCTTCCTGCCTATTCCGTGATAGCGATAACATGGTCATAGGTATAGAGGGAGACTATTACCTTTTACCCTAGAGATAGCGTGTGTGGAAAACCCTTTATAGTTATTATGGTGAGAAAGATGGCAGCCGCCACACACACACACCACACACACCACACACACAACACACTACACACACACACACACACACACACACACACACACACACACACACACACACACACACACACGATATTTTTTATGCTTACAAATATTAAACTACAGTTACACCTAACAGTCGAATTCACTTTGCATTGGGAATAACTCACACCCATGGAGAGCTAAAATTCGAACCTGTAATCTGATGAATCCCCTTGGGTGTAGGTTATAATTTCCCTCGTGTGTAAGTTATAGGTAATTCCCCGTGAGTTTAAGTTACAAGAGGTGTAAGGATACTGGGTGTAAGTTTTTATTCTCCATTGTATGAGGCGAATTCGATATTAAGGGGTGATGTGTAACTTGATATTAGATATAATTTCGTAATTGCATGCATTTCCTGAATGTTCATGAGCTGTTTATCTCAAACTGCGATAAAATCACAAGCAGAGTAATATAAGTATTTGCTTGAGAATGTTCAGTCATTCATTTTCTTCTTGTTATGCTCTTTATTGAAAACTAAGCTTTACCTGGGAAGTTTTCCATCTTGATTAGCGTAAATGATGTCATTTGGGCTTCCGTGTGTAGGCCTATGAGATTTTTTGCCCTATAGAAGCCTTGCTGATTGACATCTCGTTTCCCAAGAAACCACTTCCCTTCGTATATTCATGTTTGTGGATTTCTCTTCATACTTCTGATTTTCCTTAGCTGAATAACGTTTTAGAGGCAAAAATAGCTTCTCTTTCCTCTTCATTTTCCTTTGTCTTGTTTCCTTCGGACTTGGGATAGAAAATGGGTCTGGGCTGCGAAGGTGCCTTTACCATGTGGCATCTATGGAGTGAATCAACGTGGATTCCCCCCCCCCCCCCCCCCCCCCCCCCCTTCCCCCCCCCCCTCCCCCCGCGGGCTTTTTTCCGTCCCCCACCCCCGTGCCATTGTCGACTTACTTTTGAAACCAACTTTTTCATGGGTTTTCCCCTTTTATGGTGCACACCCCACTTTCGACTACTCCCTGTCTCCCCCACCCCCTTCTCCCACTCCCCATCGATTGCTCTTCTTGGTACCCCACCGGACGAGAGCCAATTTTTTTTCTTTTTGTTTTTAATCGAGTTCGTTTTGTTGATTCATTCCGCGTGATTGTTTTTAAAGGATCGTTGTAGCGTGGTAATGGCTGAGGAAGTGGCTGTTTGCGGTATAGGCCTAGAGCAGCTGTTTCATTACTCTCGCATTTTATTCAACAGTGAACCGTATTGCGTAAAGGAGGTTATTTATCCAAAATGTTTATTCTTCTTCGTTGTAGATAACTTTGTGTTTTGCCTGACATTTACAAAGCGGAGGATCTTGTAGATAATTCTTCTTTTGTCGCTAATATTTGACCTACTGGCCTTTTACGCCTCTTAGACTTAAGAAAAAACAGTAACAAGACCAAAGGCAGTCATTTCACTCGAATGAATCAGCACAGAACGCAATGAAAGAAAGTTTCGGCCGCTACATGGCGAGCTAATTAACGCCGATGATTGTCACTGCCCGTGTGGAATGGAACCGATTAATGAGTCGTAGTGCTCGTTACTTATGCTGTGCCATCTGGCGGCGGCGGCTCTCAGCTTTGGAAGACACCAACGGCCGACCGTCGACAGCTGATGGACTGATGGATGGGCTCCTCTTCTCGTCTTAAGGATCAAGATGTCAATTGATTTCGCGTGGTGGCTTCTACGGTGTTGAAGATGATGTGGTGACATGAAAATGATTTTGATGTTAGGTGGTGGTGGTGGTGATGATGATGATGATAAATTGGACCATTTTTAGATCAAGTTTGGTTATTTAAAACATTTTAGGCCTAATATGATTTCCAGCGATCAACTGACCGTGATTGGATGCAATTGGGTGATGATGCCTCAATCCCAGTGAGAAAAATGTCTATGTATGTATCTATGCATAACTGAATCACGAAAATTTGGAACGTGATGAATATCATGTAAATAAATATGTATGTATATATATGCATATACAATAGATAGAGATATTAAATATAAATATTTATGTATTGAGAATATATTATGTTTGTGTATGTATGTATTTATATATACATGTATTTGTGTGTTTTGTTTGTATTTGGTGGTTGTCAATTGTACACACGACAATTTTCAAACTTGCCCATACCATCGAATTTTCCTCACCTTAGGAATAACTTGAAGCAATGGGGAATTATAATTAACAAGGCGTGATCCGACCTCCGGCTTATTCTGGATGCGCGCAAGATTTCCCCCAGAACATAAGGTATAAACATTATATTCCTAATGTTACGTGAAGTGGTCTTGGTCTTCATAATTATTACTCATACTTAGTACTACTCATACTAACAACAAGGATCAAATAAAAAGGACACAAATTAAACACGTTTTATATTCTCAGTTACATGTGGAAACACAGAGTAATTGAACAGAAGCAGAGCCAAATAAATTCAAACGTGCTAAAATCTAGTCAAATAGAACCTTGTTTCACCAACGAAAATTGAAATAAGACGCTATATTTTATTAGACATAATTTTTCTGTACTGTTTAACGCGTTCCAAATTTTCGTGATTCAGTTGTACATATATACATTCATACATACATAGACATTTTTCTCGCTGGGATTGTGGCATCATCAACCAGTCTACCGGATCCAATCGGTCAGCCGATCGCTGGAAATAATATTCTCATTCAAATAGATAAATCATAAATATCCTATCTTCAAATTCCTGTATCTTTAACTCGACGCAAAACACATCTTTCAGACATTTTTTATTTCTTCCAAAGACCTTTCCTACCCTCCCCCCCAACAAGAACAGCAATAACAAAGCAATTTATAGGCTTACTCCTCGAGTAAATGAAAAGTATATCTCCCCTTGATAGAATTCAAACCTGTGACCTGATAATTCACCACGGGTGTAAATTATAATTCCCCTTGGGTGCTGCATCATGGGCTGCAGTTAAAAAATTGCAAAGTTTCAAATTCATGCCTTACAGATATACAAAGTAATAATTAACATTCCCGCAGTTTATATGCCTACTTGTAATATATTCGTGCATATTTATTTATATTTCGGAGTAATGAAATAAGCCCCTCAGAGTGACAGATGAAATTGGCCCCGTGTTTGACAGCGATGATTCCCAAAACGACTGGAAACTGATGGCTGGGTGATTGGTTGGTCCCAGAAACCTTTTTTTTTTCTTCTTTCTTTCTTTAGTTTATCCCTCTAATATCGCCGCCGAAGCGGAAACACACACACACACACACACACATAGAGAGAGAGAGAGAGAGAGAGAGAGAGAGAGAGAGAGAGAGAGCTGATAAGTATATCTTAGGATTTCTTGCTCTGAGCAAGGGCTACTAATAATCATCTCTTCTTCACTGGGGAGAGAGAGAGACACACACTTGGTAAGGGGGTTATTGACCCATCATGTTAAATTTATCTTCTGTAATTTGATTGCTAATTTAATCAGAAAAACAAAGTATGCAAGAGATATCACACAGCCAGACCATGTGAAGAAAGGTATAAGCGACAGGCAAGAAGAGCGAAGGAAAGAAAAGAAGACAGAGTAACTGCATGAAAATGGACAAGGAAGTGAAGAAGTTAGATATAAAAATGCAAGCATGTGGTATTATAAGAGTTACAGGACAGATGGGTGTTTGGGGGGTGGGGACGAGGGAAGACTTACTGGAGGGGGTATGAGGAGTTTGGTGGTGGTGATGGAGGAGGAGGAGGAGTGTGTGTGTTGGTGGTGGTAGTCGTGGAGTTGGTGGAGTCGATCAATATTTTAGCGAGGCACACTGGAGTCCGAGAGAGAGAGAGAAAGAGAGAGTCGTGTGGAGTCCGGAACTCCTCTTAGTCGTGTATAAACGTTGGAGAGTGAGGCGCGATGCACTAGCGAGCTCCCGACCGCCATGCCGTAAGCTTTGGTCGTCTTTTATTTACATGGCCCCCGGAGACGTTGGTGGTGATGTTCAAGAGTTTCGGCGACAATGAAGCCGGAGTGATTGCGATTCTCAACGACGGTTAGCCATGCTCACTTCTTTCGGTCACCCCGTGTGATTAATGCACGTCGTCTTCTTCCGAAGGAGGAGCAAGACGGACAAGAAAGGCGACGATGATGCCCTAGGACGTGCGAAAAGACAGATTTGCTGCAGGGAGGAAGGAGGAGTCGGAGGTGGTTGTCGCTTCGACTTTGTGACCCTCGAAGTAAGGCGCTGTCTAAGTTCGTAGGTTTCTTTTCAGTTGTGTTTTGTGATGATCATTATTTCGGCGGTGTGTTGATGCTCAAGATGGTTGGTTAGCCCTGGGTTAGCCAACGGGCCTCTTGACACAAGAGACTCAGTGTTTTGGCGTTTTCTCTTTAAAAGTGGGCGGGCGGGTGGAGTACAGACCGTTGACATACGGAGGGAAGAGATCATACAAACATACGGTTGTACTCCCACGCATTTCGTGTCGGTTACCTTTCCGTATTATACTACTAGAACCAAGGCCCTTGCTATATAGTACGTTCGTTATAACCGATTGTCGAAGATGAGCACGGTAAGCTTGTCGATCTGTTTGTGTAATTAAGCAAACAGTTTTCTCGTAAGATTTCCTCCGTCTGGTTAAGTAAAAGACATTCAAAGAAGTTGCCTTTATTTGAATATAGATAATGAAGAAGCATGGTAATAAAAGAAGATAGATGACAAATTTGAGATATTAAGAGAAACATTATTGAAAAAAGTGCCATGTTGACTTCTTCATTCATTGATGACCAGTGATTGTAAACGATTGAGTTCTTGTGCAAAAAAAGTGTCCATTGATTTTTATCATCCTAAGAAGCTGGTGCATGAAGTGGTGTTCTGTATACGACGCTTTGGAAGATCGGGCGAGGGCAAGTTTGGAAGGAGAAATCCGACGAAGATTATTGGATTGGAATGAATAGTGACGCAGAAGTGTTAGGAGGGCGGGCGAGGGGTTGGGGGTTGAGGATCGTTGAAGAGGAGTACCATCCCTCCCCCTTCCCATCCCTCTCCCCATCGTACTCCTGGCCAGCCCTCGGGCACCCCCTCCCGCCTTCCCTCGTTCCCATCCTTTCTCCCTCCCCTCCCTCCCTCCCCCCGGAGAGGATTGTCCAGGGGCGGGGCTTGAAGAGAAAACCTGCAGACAGACGTAAACAACAGAATTTTTGGTCGATGTTTTACTTCTTTGCTTTTAGTGGATGAGGAGTTATATATCCGTTACGCGTTTTTCTGCTTTGTTTTGGTTGTGGTAGAAATTTTGAGCTGAAATCTAGATTTTAAATTATAAAGTGATCTTTTTTTATCATATGTGGCAGTTTTGTTGACGAAAAATACATTGAATCGAAGACTTCTCAAGTGGATATTGTTGGAAACTTGGCAACTGTTGTTAAATGCTTATGCAGTGAAGGAATCAAACAATAGATAGGCATAAACAAAACAGAAAAGGATAGAGACTTGTAGAATTATTTTAACGTGTATATTGCAGTGTGGGAAGTAAACAAATTGCCTTAAACTTTCACCTTTGCGAATGAAAGGATATTATTGCGGTGGTGGGCTTGAATGCAAAAAACTTAGCCGCGTTTATTTACAGCTGATGAATAATTGGGGTTTAAAACATTTCATTAGTCTCACGATTCATCCTGAAGAAACATCATTATTGTCATGAATTTCAGTAACTTCCTATAGTAGGTCTTCGCATTATTTACAACAAAGCTTGTACTTGATTGAATAAGGCATATCGAAGGGAAACTTATTGTGAGTTATTGTTATCTCTCTCTCTCTCTCTCTCTCTCTCTCTCTCTCTCTCTCTCTCTCTCTCTGTTCATCTACTCATAAAAAGGAATAATGAATAGATCATTGAACAGATAGATATTTTATTTCAGTCACTTGTGCTTATTTGATTATATAACGTTGCTGTGGCTGACTATTGCTTTTTCTAATTATTTATTACATGAAAATAAAATGCGAAACTGGTTATCTGTAAGGGTGAACATCTTTCAGAAATTTAAATTAAGAGACTAGCTTGTGGTGTATACTGCCTACTCTATTTCATAAGTCAGCTTAGGCCTATAAAAGCCAGTTTTATACGTATATTTTTTTTTATCTGCTTCCAACTATATGTTCTCTACAATATTTTCTGTTCTAAGTTGATGAATATTAATGGCAAATATTTGTGCAGTAGTAGTTTAATATATTTTAGAACATTCAACTCTTGTGTATGTTGAGTTACCGTGTTTTTATATTTTGTGAACATGTGTATCTCTTGACAACTACATGCGTCTTCAAATAGAACCTTGTTTCTTCGAAGGCCATGAAAAATGCAAAGTAAGGGTATTTTCTTTATCAGTGTTTGCATTCCGGGCCATTTCAAAATTAATGTAGCAGTGACTTCCGAAGGAAAAGTTTTGATGGTTTAGTAGCCGGTTACCATGACGACGCTTGACCGGTAGTGGAGGGGAGGGGAGGGGAGGGGAAGGTGTGTGTGTGTGTGTGTGTGAGGGATGTTGAGACTACAATTAGCCCTGCTCCAAACGGTGCTGCAGCATGCAAGCGCCCCTGTCCAGAAGCGAGAGGGAGAGAGAGAGAGGCGCCTTAGAGTTTTTGCCCTTAGAATCGGTAAACCTTTAATGAACGCTTCTTTTACTTGATCTATGGCTCCTGAGGCATCCTTGTGCAAAGCAGTAGGAAGTCAGGAGCCGAAGGTGGAGGAAGATCATGATGAGCCGTTGCAAAGAATTGCTTCGCTCAGTAGAAACCCAGGACACCCCCCCCCCCCCAACCCAATCCTTCCTTCCTTGCTGTTGACGTCACACCATCTGTTTCGACTCAATGGCAGATGGAAGTTTTTGCTTGGTAGTGCTTGTTGTGTCCTGATTCACTGGGAAGTAGATAAATCTATGAGATTATGGTGTGTGAAGAAAAAAAATTGTCTTTATAGCTTTAGCCTGTTGGTATGAGTTTGGGAAATGTAGTGAATGTTCCTGTTCAAAGAGCTGTATTTGTCGAAGGATTGCTCATGACAAAAAGTTATAACAATAGATTAACTGATATTTATGATAAATCAGTTATCCATTATAATTTTTTTTTAAAGTACTCGAGATTTTTTTCCATTATATATCTCTTTAGTTTGATCTTTAACTTCGCTTATTGATGATAATTCGTTTTGCATTTTCCCAAAAGTAATTGAAATGAATTAAATTTAAAACACGGAAACTATATTCGTTAGCATGAGTGTTAATTTTTATCCGTTTCTATCAATGATTTCTCTTCTTTTGATCTTTCGCATTGATAGTTCATGATGTTGCATATTCCAGGAATTTCTTAAAATTAGCTCTTTAAAAACGAAATTGCATAACGAGATAATCATGACGCGAGTATGTTCCTAAGCGTCTTCATACCACCGCATTGGGTCGAAAATCCGAGGAAGCTTCTATAAAATAGGAACGAGCTTTTATTTTGGGCTCCCCCGAAACTATTTCAAGGCGAATTAATAAAAGCCATCAGGCAGTTTCGTGTGAGCCGTCTTTTACCGGCCAGGCATTAAGATTCGAACCCGGGATTAACGAGTTTTATGTCAGGGTTACGTTCCGTGACTGGAACTCATCTTGTCGAGATCAGCCGCCGGTGCGGGGAGAGTGAGAGAGAGAGAGAGAGAGAGAGAGAGAGAGAGAGAGAGAGAGAGAGAGAGAGAGAGAGGAATAAAGTAATAGAAGGAGAGGGAGATTGAGAGATGGGAAGAGAGAGAGGGAGAGCATTATACCATCGGCATTAGCCTAGGATTGCCATCAACATGGCTGCAGCACCATTGCCCCAAGGACGTTGCAATTGCAAACAAAGGTGATGTGGACCAATCATTGGTCTCCGAATTCTGTGTGTGTGCTAAATAGTTATTGCATTCTCACGGAAGATCAAAGGAACTTCCAAAGCTTGCGATCCTGAGAAGGAGGTCTTGCAAACACTTTCCAGTTTGTCAGGGATTACAAATGATAGTTTGAAATTTATACCTACCGTATTTAGGTTCGAGAAGTGCTTATGAAATTAGGTAACTGTGACTTCGTGTTGATAGTTTGTATCCTTTAGATGTTTTCTGGTTACGAACAAGAAATCTCATGAGAACGTTTCTTTTATTTATTTTTTATCTTAGGAGATTTGATTGTGTTTGTTTGAAAATGGCGGTGGTTTGCTTTTTGTTTAAAGATGTTGATGTATTTTGGTTGATTGAAGATGTTTATTGTTTTTGGTTGGTTGAAGATGTTGATGTATTTTGGTTGATTGAAGATGTTGATTTATTGTGTTTGTTCGGAGGTTAGGATTGATTGTGTTTGTTTGATGATGTTGATTGTGTGCATTAATTGGAAGATGTTGATGTGTGTGTGTTGTGCGCTTGAAAATGTTTGTGTGTGTGTGTGTGTGTGTGTGTTTGTATATGTTGATTTTGTGTGTGTATTTGAAGATGTTGATTGTATGTGTTTGTTTGAAGATGTTGAGCGTTAGCGTATGTTTGAAATATTTGTTGTTTTTGTTTGTTTGAAGATGTCGATCGTATGTGTTTGTTTGAGCACACTATCATTTTCACAACCTCTACTTCCATAGCTGTCGCCTATGAATGAAGATCGATTTTTCATGCTTTCTGGCATGAAATATGCCTAGTCTCTCTCTCTCTCTCTCTCTCTCTCTCTCTCTCTCTCTCTCTCTCTTCTCTCTCTCTCTCTCTCATTCTGAAAAGAGATCATGGAAAAGTATGAGTTTAATAAAAGAAAAAGACACAAGACGTAACGAAGAAGAAAGTTTGTTTTAATTCCGTTGGTAAAAAATCAAAGACTAAAATTAATTAATCTGAAAAAGTTTCAATTCCTAGTTGACAAACTATCAACGGCTAAAATTCATCTGGAAAGGTTGTAATTTTTAAGTTAGCAAAGAAAAATGCCTTGACATTAAGGGGGAAAAGGATTACTCCTAAGTTGACAAAACTAAAGACTAAAATTTATCTGAAAATAATTGAATCCAAAATTTACAAAAATCAAGGACTTAGAATTGATCTGAAAAAGTTGAGAGTTCAAAGTTGGCAAAAAATCGAAAGACTAAAAATAATCCGAAAAAGTGTAGTTCAATGGTAGCAAAAAAAAAAAAAGAAAAAAATAATAATTAAATAGATAAAATTAGTGGGAAAAAATATTAATCCTAAGTTGACAAAAAGCGGACGCTAGAATTAATCTGAAAAAGTTATAGTTGGCAATAAATCAATACATTCTAATGTGAACGTTTTAATTCCAAGTTGACAAAGCAAATCAAAGCCTAATATTAATCTTAAAAGGTTTTAATTCCAAGTTGACAAAGCAAATCAAAGCCTAATATTAATCTTAAAAGGTTTTAATTCCAAGTTGACAAAACACCAATGGCTTAAATTAATCTGCAAAAGTTGTATTGACAAATGACAAAAATAAAAATGTTGACAAATTAGTCTGGAAAAGTTTTAATTCCAAGTTGACAAAAAGATCGGGCTAAAAAATTAGTCTGAAAGAAATTCGGCCAAAGAGTAATAAGGTTGATAAGGTTGAAGGAAAGTAAGCCAGGGAGGAGGGAGCTGATGATAATTCTGACTAAAGTGATGTCTTGGTAGTTATTAAGTCTGAGGGAAATTAAGTCAGTCAGTCATTTTGATAGAAGTTGAGCCAGGTGGTTGGTGGGTCTTAAAAGGAAATGACGACAGAGTTGATTCTTCTCCCTTTTCTTCTTCTTATTATTAAGAAGATGAACCTTATTCATAGGGAACAAACCCACCAAAGGGGCCATTGACTGGAAATTCAAGCTTCCAAGGAATATGGTGTTCATTCGAGGGAGGCAACAGAAGGTAATGTGAAATACAGAAAGAGGAGATCAGCTACGAGAAAAACAGATAAATTAACAAATTAATGAATAAAGGGAAATGCAGTAAAATATGAAAATGCAAGTTGGATTGTATTAGGGTGGTAATGCAGCGTATGTTCGCTTGAACCTCTGAAGTACCAGTTGCACATATCCCCAGGAGGCTGAATGCTGGGGGAGAGTAAAATGGCCTTTGCTGATGTACAGTCCTGTTCAAGTGCAGGATTGTCATCAGTTTATCATTTTCATTTCATTTCTCATTTTTCCATCTAGCCATACTTTCATTTCAGCGCTGAATGATCTTATAGGTCCCAGTGCTTGGGCTATGCCCTAAATTCCATTATCTATCCATCCATCCATCCCTAGGAGGCTGAGAGCAGATGATAATCAGAATTATAATAAATGTGAAGAATTGACTCTAAAATCAGCTAAGTCAGGAAGGTCATTTTCCTGACAGAAAAAGGTTATCGATACAAAAGAAATTAACCCAATAAATGTTATCCAGGCATAGTGATGATGGAAACAGATTTATATATTTCTAAAAGAATTATCATTAGAATGATAGATTAACACAATAATATAATCATCCTGGAAAACCGAGAATGATCAGAGAAAAGGAAAAGTAAATTATCCAGGCATAATAATCTTGATGGAAGCAAATGAGTTATATTTCTGAAAGAATTGTCATTAGAACAATAAATTAAACCAACGAATAATCGTGTTGGAAAACCGAGAATGTTGAAGTAAAGGGAGTAGTGATTTCAGAAGAGAGAAATCCGTGATCTCCCCCTGAATGAACTCTTGAGACTGTGATCAACGAGGGCGGAGTGATTAAATATTTCGGAAGTTTCAGAAATCTGTGTAAATTCATTCCTGAAATGACGTGAAGTTTAACATTTCATCGTTAGTATAATCATTCTTCGGTTTAATTATGTCGACAAGAACACATTTTCATGCAGTGTCAAATCATTTCGTTTTTTTCCCGTGTAAAATTAAACTTCGAAATTAATCTTTCATTCGTGTGTCGGCATAACATTGCAATATTCTGGCAATTTTAAATATTGGCTTCTCTTTGTTGACATGCCATAATGGCTTTTTTGTGGGATTATTTTTCTCCGACAACTCGATTATATAACAATTTCCTATTTATTTTTATTATATTAATTAGTAATTAAGCCGTAAAAAGTAATCCAATTTAGCTTTTATTTTGAATGTTCTTCGTCTCGTATACGGTTCCAGCTACCGTTGTGTAACGCGCACAACCAAACTGACGGATACAGTATATCCTTTCTGTGCTGTTATATGTCACAGGATCCTTGAAGGTCGCTCGAATTTAAGAGTCCGCTTATAATGAATTACAGGGAGGCGACAGATTACCCGGATCTGTTAAATGGTGAACCCACTGAGCTCTGATGATCGTAACATGATTTTGTTTGGTGGACTTTGTTAAATCCCTTACTAGTTAAGGAATACACTTGCTAAGGCAAACTACTCTCGACTGGTTAAGAAATACGAGTGCTAAAATAAGCTACTGGTTATTGAATACTATTGATTACAGTCTCTAAGTCAGGCTAATCTCGACTTGTTATAAATATAGTGGCTAAAACCAGCTAAATGTTGTATCTGGAAAGAATATTATCTTTAAAAGACGCCAGTGAAAAGCCTCGGTTTATTATTATTGATTTTGCTAAAGAATTTTTTCAGATATCAAAGTTAGTTAGAGGTCTTTAGAGATAGTGAAATGGATTGGCCTAGTGAAATGGATTGATGTGTGTGTGTGTGTGTGTGTGGGTATGTTTGAAAAAGAACTGTACAAACGACAGTTGCAACAACTGCTCAGGGAAAAGAATGGAAACGCAGCAAAGAGAGGTCCGATATATTTATGGCTTGCGACTGACATGTTTCCCGTCGTTTGTTCTCAAAGGCTTAAAAATAGCTCTCCAACAGTCCCAACCCCCCAAGCCCCTCCACCCTCCCGGTACAGGTTTTGAGTGGCAGATGCTCTGTAAGACTTAGTCTGTGTTTGATATCAATACAGACTGCCTGGTTCTTCTCCCATCTCAGCTTTAGAGAGCGTATCTATCAGGGGGCAGCTGGCGAAGAGAACTAACTATTCGTGAGAGCTTGAAAGGAAAAACACACGTCATATAGCGAGAGAGAGAGAGAGAGAGAGAGTATCTCGTTCTCCCAAATGAGGGGGGCCACTGCCAGGTTCAGACTGCAGTTCAGTTTCTCTCTCTCTCTCTCTCTCTCTCTCTCTCTCTCTCTCTCTCTCTCTCAAACTTCGCGAAGATAAAGTACGTTCGAAAATCTGGGCAGTACGGTATCGTTCATTGCGCTGTTCGTTTCGCAAGTGAGGTGCTTTGTATTCTTTGTGAACTGAAAGTTTCGTCCTTTTCCGTGGTGGGGACTCTTAAATTGTTTACAATGTATCGTTTCAAATCGATGCTATGGCTGTCCTTTATACGTTTAATTTTTTATCCTATTTATGCTCTTGTGTCATGACTGTTGATTGAGAAATTTATCAAAAATACACTTGCCACAAAATCCGATTTCGAACTTGTTTGCGTTCCGTGAATGTCAGAAATTCTTGGGAAAATGTTCCGGCGTCGCCAACCTTCAGGGCCCCATTGTAGAATAGCAGTTGTGTGTTTAACGCAAATTTATGTATCGCATGACCTTGTTAACTAAAAGCGAACGACCAGTGGGAAAATTTCTTCCGAAATTTAATCCCTGTCTTGGGAACTGCACTGCGGGTTTAATTGTTTCCTTAAGCCGTAATCATTTCCTGAAGTGGGGTCATGTTTTGGTAATTATTACCAGCATTTTGATAAATTACAGCATTTAAAAATTATGATATTAAGATTATATTGTTAAAAAGCTTCAAGTATCTTTTTAAGTTCAACAACTCTGTCTGCTTTTCGAAAACCTCGAAACAAGTAACTACTATTTTGGTAATTATGACCACCATTTTCTTCAATGACATTCAAAGCTTTGACATTAAAATTATTTTAAAGCTTAAAGTATCTAAAGTTCAACAATTCTGTTGCCTTTCGAAAACCTCGCGACATTCAAAGCTGTGACATAAATCTTAAACTATTAGAGCTATAAGTTAGTATCTAAAGTTCAACAACTATGCCTTTCGAAAATCATGGAACAAGTACATAGTATTTTCGTAAACATAACCATCATTTTAATTATTGAGGCATTCAGAACTTTGATATTAAAATTGTTATTAAAGTTTCTAAAGTTCAACAATTCTGTTTGCCTTTCGAAAACCTCGGAACAAGTAAATATACACTCGAGTAGCAAGGTACAAAAGCACTGCGTTCCAAAACTCCGGCTGCGTCTGTTCCCTCGGACACTGTGTTGCAGATCCTCATGACCTTTGACCTTTTCATGATTATAGTACGACGACGACGTCTTCCTCTTCTTGCTTGGGATTTGTAAGCAACGTTTCCTCCAGTTCGGGGATGGATATGCTTAGCTTTCTTGGGTAAGCAACTTAATGTATCGCGTGGCATTCATTGCCCACCAGAGGCTGTCGTGAAGGAATGGGGTGCATCAGCTCACTTTCTTCTCCTTTCCTATTTCTTCCCTAAATCTTCGTCCTCCTCCTCCTTTCTCCTCCAACTCTTCTTCGTCTGCCTCCTCTTCCTTATTTTTGCAGTTCCTCCCAAGGCCAACCAAAATCCGGACATTGCTGGTTACTGTACTTGTGTCCGCCGCAAGGACGTGAAACGTCTAGCTGTCTGTAGTCTAAGTCTTGGGGGACATAAGTACGTGGTGGTTGGTGATTAAGGTCGCGTGGGAATTTGCAATTTGCCCATGAGTCGGACGAACCCATCCTCTGGATCCTGCGGTGCTACCCCATCCTCTGGGTCATATGGGATCGTTGTGGGACAAGCCCATCCTCTGGTTCATATGGGATCGTGGTGGGACAAGCCCATCCTCTGGGTCATATGAGACCGTGGTGGGACAAGCCTATCCTCTGGTTCATACCGAAAATGGCCATCTCTGGGTCCTGTGCACCAGAGGGTCCTCCCAACGAAATAAAAGCACTGAAGTTTCATAGTTTGATTTAAGCTGGAATTCGTCATACTTGTATAACTTAAGCATTGGCGTAATTTGCTATTTGTGTGGTGGATTTGCCTGGCTGTATTTGCTTGCAACTTTGACTTTCCTTGTTGCCACGTCTACTTGATGTATAACTCGAGGAGAATCCGGTACAGTAAGTAGATTTTGCAATTAGGCAGTTTTGAATTTTGGTCATCTCTAAAAGAAGATTTGTCACTACTGTGAATTATGATGACCTCGAAAACACTCGGAATTGATGTTGAATTACGATTAATGCCTTTGGCGTTATCTTACGAAAACTTGATAACTCACTGCAATTGCAGTGTTGCATTTCCTTGTTGTCAAGTGCATTTATTGTGTACTTGAAGAGAATCTGATGTCAGGTACAGTATGTCAGTTTTGCAGTTTTGTTTTTAGGTTTGGCTACCTCGAAAAGAGGTCTTAATATTGTGCTTTCCTTCGAGATTTTGCGAGATATTGATTATAGAAATGACGAAAACTCGTAACTTTGTTGAGGGTGAGGTGACTTTGAAAGATCTCGGTCAGGGCTTCTGGAATATCATGTTTCTTGCCAGATTCCATTTGTCAGCGAATATTGAGGAGTTTAATGTTAGTTTTAATTTTATTTGACAGATATGAAGGATTTTAATTGAAAGTGTTCCTTTCAATGTTAGTTTTCATTTTCTTTACAGATATAAAACGATTTTGATTTACAAAGCGAGTTTTTTCATTTTAGTTTTCGTTTTATATAAATATTAAGGAGTTAGATTAAAAGGGAGGTTAATTTCAATGTTAGTTTGATTTTCTTTTACTAATATTTGGTTATTGTAATTAACAGTAGCTTCCTTACAGTGTTAGTTTTCGTTTCCTTTTACAGATATTAAATTATTTTAATTAACGGGAACGTTCCTTTCAATGTTAGATGAATTTTTCTTTGACAAATATTAAGGAGTTTTAAGTAAAAGGGAGGTTCCTTTCAGTGTTTAATTTTCTTTTTGCAAACATTAAGGTATTACAATTGACAGGAGATTTCTTTTTATTTTACAAATATTAAGGAGTTTAATTGAAAGGGGGTTCCTGTCAATGCTAGTTTTCTTTTTCTTTAACAAATATAAAAGTATTATAAATAACAGGAACCTTCCTTTCATTTTCTTTTACAAATCGGCTTAAAAACCGATGTCACCAAAACTTGACGTCAGAGAGGTATAATTAAGATAGGATTGAGGTACTTCATCCCTTCTCCTTTTTTAAATGCTCTTGTATATGCGATGTGGCGTTCCGTAGCTTTTGTATAGTGTCACGTAGCTAGTGTTATGGAAGTTAAATCGGATCTTTCTCCATTTTATAAGAAAACCATGCAATTGCTTAGCGGAAAATACTGTTGGCTCGCTCTTGATCGCATTACGTACGCTATTCACCGAGGAAATAATCGTCTCAAAAAGTTGTCCTTTGTAAAGAGAGGAGGAAAAGAATTTAAATAAAACGGAGATCCTTAAAAAAAAAAAAAAAAAAAAAAAAAAAAAAAAAAAAAAAAAAAAAAAAAAAAAAAAACAAAAAAAAAAAAAAAAAAAAAAAAAAAAAAAAAAAAAAAAAAAAAAAAAACAAAAAAAAAAAAAAAACCACGAGATCCAAAAGAAAAGAGAGAGAAAAAAAAACAAGGAGGAAAACCTCCGTCACTCAAAAGTTGTTGCTATTGAATGAGACGCGTTCTTTGGGACCCTGGCAAATGGGATTCTATCGGCTTACAAATTCAATTAAGGAATCTCGCGATGCCGCAATAGAATGAAGAGATTCTCTCTGCGGCCACTTCGTCGTGTGTGTGTGTGTGTGTGTGTGTGTGTTTGTGGGCGGGAGAGTGGAGTGAGAGAGCAGGGAGAGCCCTTAGAGAGGGAGGGGGAGAGGGAGGGAAAAGGGCCCTCTTTGTTTTGAGAAAGAAAGACAGAGGGAGAGGATATCGTGGATGATACTTACCTTCCCCAAACGCGAGATCCACTGGTACGGAAAAAAAAAGTTTATTTCTGCGTATCTCTCTCTCTCTCTCTCTCTCTCTCTCTCTCTCTGAATATGCCTGTTTAACCTTCATTGTTTCTAAAAAAAAAAAAAAATAAAAAAAAAAAAAAAAATCGAATCATCGGAACATTTCCAGCCATGATCCTGTTATTGCAACTAATGACGTCACTGATGCGAAATTGTTTTATCCTTGTGGTGTTGCAGATGTTGACTATTGGTCGCATTCCGGCCATTTCGTAAAGGGGATTTAAATCTGCGGAAATTCGTCGAATTGCTGCATCTTATTCGAAGGGAATTCGTGCGCAGTGTTATGCTTACGAATCTTGACTGAAAATGCCCCATAACGCGAGCGTATTGCGTGCTTGTCCCAAGGAAGAGAGAGAGAGAGAGAGAGAGAGAGAGAGAGAGAGAGAGAGAGAGAGAGAGAGAGAGAGAGGGGGGGGGGGGGGTTTGCACTCCGTCTTTGAGAATCGTGTTTGATTTGAGAACCTTACGAGGAAAGGAATGGTTAGGGGATTTTTCCTTATAAATCCTATATACGTTGAGAGTGTGTGTAATTTCAGTTCGAAACATACGGCATCGTATCGTGATTAAGACCGGAAAGCCTTAACGAGGTAATCTTCACTAGAGATCCCACGGGGAAGGAAAGACTGTTTAAAATATCCACCTCCTCCCACCTGGCCTTTGTCTGCTTATCCTGGCTCCGCGCAAAACGTATGTACCAGATCAACAACAAAAATCTCTCTCTCTCTCTCTCTCTCTCTCTCTCTCTCTCTCTCTCGTTTAGACGTTTTCAAGGTCGCACACGGGAGTTCTCTCTCTCCCTTCAGTCGATCTGGTCGAGTCAGCAGGGAGTCCTCCTCCTTCCCCCTCTCCTCCTTTACGCCTCCTCCATTCCTCACTCTCGGCTCCTCCTCACACTCGCTCACTCACATCCTCCTCCTCCTCCTCCTCCTCACCTCACTCAGTCTTCACCTGGGAACTCGACCGAACATAGGGCGGCGGTGCTTAGCAAACGAACGACAGGTGCGTTCCCGTCGTCCGTCTCTCTACTTCTTCTTCTTCTTGCGCGTTTTCTTGTGACAGTGTCGCTTGTTCTGTGAACTTCGGTCGGTGTCTTTCGAGTTTTCTCGATTGGTTCCTCGTGTTTTTAAAAAGACTTTCATTTGCTTTAATTCACTGGAAATTGATTTTTCGGGCTAAGATTTTGCGGTGTTCTTCAAGTTTTGTTGTTTCACTTTTAACGTTTTTGTGATTTTCATTTAGTTATAAAATCATTGGAACTTGATTTTTTGGGGCTAAAGATGTGCGGTGTTCTTGAAGGTTTGGTGTTTCACTTTTAATGCCAAATTGATAGAAAATTGATTTATGTAGGTGCAAATTTTCTTTTTACAGAATGACTTTTGTGCGAGTTGTGAGGTGCCGTTGAAAAGACGCAAAACCCGTTCCGGAGGATTTCAGTCGTGAAAAAGCGTTCGTCCTAATATCCGGTTCCAGATATTACGCGCCATACGAACGAAAAACAGAAGAGGATCGAACGTCTAAAAACGTTATTTCGAACGACTTACGATGCCATTGATATACTTTGTGATTTGATTTAAAAAATGAAAATAAATTAAATATATTGAATAAAAGAAAAGTAATTTTGTTGGCCGATTCTAATCAGGACAGCGACATACGATGCCAGTAATTACTTTGTGCTTTAATTTAAAAAAATGAAATTTGAATACAAAAAATAAAAACAAAGTAACCTTTCGGCTGATTCTGATGAGAAAACGAAAACTTTTCCCTATTTTTACGATATATACTATCACTTAATGTCTGTATGAAAGTCTTTGATCTCGGGCCTTATTTTAAAAAGTGTTTGGTGAAAACATTTGGCCAAGACTCCTTCACAAGAGCCCTTTCTAAGGCTCTGTAGGGGCGTTTTAATCTCCTTCAGGAGCCCTTGTAGTGGATACCTGGTGGTGTATGTACAAAGGAGCTTAGCCTGGAGACGAGTGGAGCAGTGTCATGTCTTGAATGATTTAGGTATGAAAAGTTATTTTCTTTTTTTATTAATAGGTTTGTCCTCCTACTGCTGCTGTTGTGATGGCAGTTTGATTATATATATATATATATATATATATATATTATGTATAGTATATTATATAAGATGTATATATATTATAAACTATATATATATATCTATATATATATATATATATCTATATATTTCATATATCATTCTGCAACCTCGTCTGGTTTGCCAATATCAACAATAAATTATTATTAAGCAAATATTTTATTTTTACATAGTATGTGCTCTGTTAAAAAGTGAGAGTATAGTATATATTGTATATGTACAATATTAAATGTTCATTTATTTCAGATCATTAATTCTCGATGCTTGGGCGTGTGTGTGTATTTTTAGCTTCTTTAACTTGAAAAGTCCTTTAGGTCGATTTTCATGTATGCGCTTATTGTGTGAATGGACTTAATTCGATAACTCCATGTGAAAGTTTCATTTTCGAATTTGTTTCGGTATTCGTCCTGTTGTCGTGTATTCTTATTAAGTTTTTCTCCCAAATTCAAGTTCCATTTCATTTCATTCTAAGTTCCACATAGAAATGAAAGTCGAAAATTTGGGATTTAAAAAAACGGCTGCAAGTCGAAATTGGATTTTTTGTTAGTCTGCTAATGCTTCAAGTATAATTAGGCTTCTGTTAGAGGCTGAGAATAATGTATATATATATTTTTTTATTTTGTAAAGAATGATTGAGGCCTATTCTGTCAGACGATTATAATCATTCTTGTTTGTTGTTAGATGCTGCAAATTATATGCAAGTCTTGTTGTTGTCGTTGAAACCCAAAGTGCTGAGGCTCGCTGTTAGTTATTCGAGTATTCATTAAACGTTCATCTGTACAATTAACATGGCAGAGTGAGCGAGATGTTCTGATATAGTTGTGCCGTGAATAAGCTTGAATATTTTGTTGACTTATTTTCCCCCTACGTGTTTGTTTATGTAGTACTTGCTTTCTGCCAAATTAAGAGTGGCAGGGGCAGGTCCTGTGTGAACTTCCAACAAAGCCAATCGACTCCGCAAGTCCAGTCGGTTAGTTTTTGTGCTGCCCGTGACGTAGGAAACAAGTTTTTCCAGAATGTGCTTAGGAAACACAAGACTGCATTTTACGCAGTTACAACCTACCTTGCCGCCTTGTGGACTCAGGAGAGGACAGTAACCTTTATCTTGCAAGTTGGCAGTCGTTGTCTCTTGCCTTTTGTTTATGTATTTCGTCATTGTTCTTTACATTCCGGGGTGTTGGTAGTACCGTCAGTGAACCTTACGAGGTAAACTGTGGGCATTACTTCATTCTCATCGCAACGTCCCTTCGTCCCAGAGCTTCAACCTCTTTTCATTTCTTTTACTGTGCCTCCGTCTGACTTTCCAGCCTCTCTAACGACTGTTTCACGGTGCAACGGCGAGATTGTTGTCCTGTGACACCTTTCCGCCCTTTTTACTGTCAATTTCCGTTTCGGCGCTGAATGACTTCATAGGTCACAGCGCTTGGTCTTGAGCCTAAATTCTGTATTCCAATTCCAATTATTCCTTTCGTTGTTAGCAGTGCTTTGTGTGAAAGCGTCCAGCCTTGTTGCACCGCCCTTCTTGCAATGCAAAATCTGATTTCGAGGCTCGTCTGTGGCAGAGCCCCAGTCCTGTTATGTAGTGGGTACACGTCCCCGCGATCTATAGTTAAAATGACGCCAGGGTGGCCGAAGTCAACTATAGATGCCAGCAAGCAGCCTTGCCTGCCCCTGACCTTTGCTTTCGCTGCATTGAGAAAGGATTCACCTTGCAGGCGTGCAAGAAAAGGAAAATTGTTGTCCCACTCATTTTAGGGGATTTTGGGATTGTCCCTTTTCGTGGTCCATTCAAGAATAATGAGAATCTGGGGTTGAACAGTAATTGTTTGATTATTCCGATGGGTGGTAATCAGTTAAGAGAATTAGTGAAAATAACTCTTAATTACGTATATTTTTTTGTGATGAAGTTGGAACCTTTCTGTGACTCCTTTCAGATGAACACCATATTATTTGGAAGCTTGAATTTCAAGCTAATGGCCTCTGTGGTCTTCTTCCAGAGGAATAGGGTTCATCTTCTGAATAATATTAAGTCATTGAAAACATTCGAATAATAATAATAATAATAACTCATGGAAAATATCCGAATAATTTTGTAGATTTAAAATGAAAGAAAGATATCTAATTTTATTGTCATTTGTAAGTCGTATCATTTGAATAAGACATTTTAATCAAAATCGCTCGAAATCCGTCTTTCTGTATTATTTTCCCTTTTTGTCTTTAAAAAAAATTCCCAGTGTTCTGTAGACGTTTTGTTAGCGTTTTTCTTTTGAGTTATTTCAGAGTTGGATATTGTTGTTGTTTCACAGGTAGGTATATCCATTGCATATCCTTTAGAGGCATATCCTTTATGCAAGAACTGCCCAACTGCTACCTCCATTTTGTTGGGGAGTTGCAGAGTCCCTGAGGTCTTCGTGGACCCATTACTCTCTTGAGTTATGACTCTGCATACCACGTGGGGTACTGTACTTGGACAGAACCCACGGCTTAATGGAATTAAAGTTCTTTGTGTGTGCGTTTTCCATTTCCCGAATTAGCATATACTCACACAAACGCATATATATATATTAATTATATATATATTATATATATATATAGATATATGTATATCTATATAATTAGTATTTATTTATATTTATATATACATGCATATACATTTACATATATATACATATATATTTATTTACATATATATACCGGTCACTCTTTACCAGGTACGTATGTGTGTATTTCCAGTAGGAAATGTCGTGTGTGTAGAGAGAGAGAGAGAGAGAGAGAGAGAGAGAATGCGCTCAATTGCGACTCACTGGATCATTGCAGCCGTTAGATGTAATGATTGTCGTATGTAAGGAATGTTGGTGCCAAGATCATGTGAAATATTCACACGTTTGAAACAAGTTGTAACTCATTGTGACATTTCATATATAAAAAAAAGAACCAGGCCTCCGCAAGACACTACATTCATCCTAACTTGTTTTTGAAAGTGTTATTTACATTGTATTGTCAGACTATATATTCTTTTTTTTAAAATCCATTTGTGGAGCATAAAGCTGATTTTCATTCACTCTGCCTGGGGTGTGGGTTAGGTAGTACTACATGCAGAAGTCTGCAGTCGGTGGAAATTGTCGATTCGTTGGCTTGAATTGACGCCCCATAAATAAGGAATAGTCATCCGTTACTGAGCGATTCCGACACTTTTTCTCTCTCTCTCCTTTTTATATAATTTTTTTTTATTTTTTTATGGCACAGCGTTGAAGCACTCTCTCTCTCTCTCTCTCTCTCTCTCTCTCTCTCTCTCTCTCTCTCTCTCTCACAACGTACTGCACTCGCGATGGAGTTTATACCTACCAGAGCTACATCAGTAGTAGCTCCTGTAGTAGCTCTGAGCTAGTAACAAGCTGATGTACTAGTTTTACTTCTTTTAAAACTTTACATTATAGTGTGTGTGTGTGTGTGTGTGTGTGTGTTAGAGAGAGGGAATTCCAGTATTACATCAGCAGGATATTTCTATGCCCTAAATATCAACCACTAGTTACTTGTCAAAAAATCACTTAAGCCTCTACATCTGACGGCCCGTGTGCGTTATTGAAAATGAGCACTGGCTGCTCTCTTGAGCTAGATGCCGTGCTGGCATAAGGCCAGCTCTACCTAAAACAAAAATTACAAGAAGCAAGTTGTCATCATAACTGAATTAGCTAGAAAAGAGACAGAATTTGAAGTATTTTAATCAAGGTAGTGTGAGCACTGTGAGTTTCCTTGTTCCGTACCTCTTGCCATCGTACAATTTAGGAGGGAAATGAAAAAAAAAAATCGACTTAGTGCGGTAATTAACCTTTGTCACAACTTTTGTGAAGGGCTCTGGTAATTTACTTTGAAAAAGACTGTTATTAGTCTCTGTAAACTAGACACCAAGCTGCATTTGTAAATTATTGTAAATTACTTTTTGTGTGAAAAATAATCTTAAATCAAGCTTCAGTGGCATAAAAAGAGCTTTGCAGTTTTAAGTTATGAGTGAATAAATTTTGAAAGTTCCTTCTTGTCAAATTCATGGTGGAATTTGGCTCACTTTCAAAGATGTTTTACGAGCCTGATAGCCCAAGTCTCTCTCTCTCTCTCTCTCTCTCTCTCTCTCTCTCTCTCTCTCTCTCTCTCTCTCTACAAAGCAACTACTGCAGTAAACTGACGTTGGTTTGAGACCATCACAACCTCCACCCGCACTTGTTTCGTGGATCGAAGGAGAGACACCCTCTCTCTCTCTCTCTCTTTCTCTCTCTCTCTCTCTCTCTCTCTCTCTGTGTGTGTGCGTGCGCGCGTGCTCTCGCGTTAGGTAAGGGGTACATGACAGAGAATTGGAGGAAATTTATTTTTTTAGGCCCCACTGTCCAGACTGTCTTCGTTGTTCAGCCAATGTTTGACGGTAGACAGCCGTTAGAGACGGAAATCAGCGAACATATTCTTTGTTAGAGTTAATTGATTTTACATGAAACATTCTCGCTCGATTTCCAGCTGAGAGAGAAAGATAGAGAGAATCGATCAAGAGGCGTTTCAAAAGCCATTTCTACGCAATGCAAATCATGTTTCTGATTATATATATATATATATATATATATATATATATATATATTATATATATATATATATATATATATACATGCATACATAATTGTATTTATTTGAAAGTTTGCATGTATTTATAAGCAAACAGCACTCATTCTGTTCATACAAGTAACGCCCCCCACATCCCCCAGGGAACTCGTAATGAGACGGGGGTCATCCAATCAAGAACCGAACACACTATATATACGGTATCTGCGTAGTTTGGAGAAGTGGCGTTTATATGTGTCCTTTTTCTCATGGCTTGATCATCAAGGCTGTCACATGAATGTCGTAGTTTCACTTTCTCACGGAATTGCTTTGTGCTCACTTCTTTCTTACCTCTTTTCTTTGGCGAGTTTTCTTTTCTCCCTTAGCTTCCGCATTGGAGGTTTCATGGGTTTTGCCAACCCACTTTTATCTTTTCTTTTTATTGTTTCACAGAAAGATACGTTTGTATTCATATATATATATATATATATATATATATATATATATATATATATATAATATATATATTTAAGGCGAGATCCATCACCCGATCTACACACACACACACACACATATATATATATATATGCATGTGTAGAGAAGAGAGAAAGAGAGAGAGTCAACGAATTACAGTACTTACAACCGTTAACAAGAAATTACGGCTAAATAAGCGTGTCATAAATAATCAGAATGACGTCACTTTCGCAAACAAAGCAAATAACCCAAAACCAAAGCCAACTGAGCTGTGCTTCAAAACATCCTAGTATTTTTCTTCTTTCCGAAAGAAAAAGAATAAGAAAAAAAATCTGCAAAAATACACGTAGATAAGAACATCCCCACAGACATCTCTTGTCAGAAACCGCCAAAGAGGAGAGATCAAATTGTGCTCAACCAAAGTCTCGAGATTCGTGACACCTCTCCCCTCTCCCGGGCAAAGCAGGCCGCCTCTCTATGCCCAATTCCCGCCCATTTAAAAGATGATGCCACTTGTCACAACGCTTTACGTACCCCTGCTTTAATGCCACCCCTCCCCTATCCCGTAGGGTTACTTCTTGATTATACCCCCTACCCGCAGCCCACCCCGTGTGTCCTATACCAGAGGTCCCAAGCCTTCATTCACAGCGTGATTCTTGCAGCGATAATATTTCCCTTCCCTCGTCAGTTTACGCTTGATTTTTGCGTCTCCTCCGTTTATCCTTGACTTATTTTTTTTATTTATGATTCGTTCTGTCCTCAATTTTCTCAACTAATTATCTGGCTTGCGGTCCACTGTCTCTTTTTTTCAACCCCTCCCCCCACCACTACTAATAATTTACCTTATCCACATGTTGCGTATCTCCAGTTGACTTCACTTTCTTATGATGTTTCCATTTATCTTTCTATTTGCTTCTTTTTTTTTATCCGGCTACGATCTTTATTGTTTGGTTTAAGCCCATCTTGCACATGAAGGAGCATTTATTTCCCAATTTTATGATTTATTCTGATATTTTTTATATATATTTTCTCAGAGGCGTCATTTGTTCATGCTTAGCATTTTCATGGGTTTGTTATTTATCTTATTTTGGCGTGTTAACGTTTTTATTGAAGTTTCTTTATATATATATATATATATATATATATATATATTATATATATATATATATATATATATATATATCATTTTTTTCTAGACTCATTTCTCTTTTTCATATATTTTCTTACATTTTCATTAAAGACGATTCTGTTAAGCTCAGATCAACTTTATAGAACGTAAAGATACTTCAAGGTCCAACCTCTCTTGCCTGTCAGCGGCACGTGTGATGTATGTGTGTGAGAGAGAGAGAGAGAGAGAGAGAGAGAGAGAGAGAGAGAGAGAGAGAGAGAGAGAGTTTTTAAGTAACTATCTCCCCTCGAGTGGATTTGAGGAGATAGAAGGTGTAATGCCTTTATCAAGGTAGGAAGTTCTCACATTTTCTGAGAGAGAGGGAAAGAGAGAGGGAGAGAGATAGAGAGAAGGTGTTGGGGGGATATTGATTGACAGTTATCTCAAAACTAGCGTTACAATATGGCCATCCAAGAATAAAGGTTTAGAGGAGAATATTGAAAAGTACTCCTCTACTAAATGGTTCCTCGTTAAAATGGTAATGACTGTTTTTGTTATTATTATTCAGAAGATAGTCCGCATTCGTATGGGACAAGCCTATAGGGGCCGTTAACATGAATATGGTGTTCATTTGAAGGAAATTCTAGATGATAAAAGGGAATACAGAAAGGAAGCGGTTATTAGAAAAAAAAGAAATTTAAATTAATAGATTAGCAGATATGTAAATGATTGTCCAATTGAGTTTTTATGTAGAGTAAGAAGTTACTGAGAGAGATTGTGCGGAAATATGATAGTTCTTTGCTTGCGTATATATATATGCATGAAAATCTTTGGTTGATTTTAGTGATCCTCTAAGGACACGGGCGCTTTTCAAGAGGTTCCTGTAATCGAGAAAAAGAGAGAGTGAATATAGTGCCTGGCATGCAATCATTATAGATCATATTCACATCATGCTTGCGTTGTGATTTATGCAAGCATACGGAAGTGCACTCGAAGTGAATAAAAAAATGGCGTATAATTAATTATGGGTTCATAACATCGAGGTGAAGTGGCGGCTGCACAACGCTGGGCTGTTTAGGGTCCTGAAATATTTAGTTAGTAGGAATTGGATAAAGGAACAATCTAATTCTTATTGACTTGGCTAAATTTGCTCGTGGCTGTTTGGTCTTCATTTTTTCCTGATCTTTTTATTAATCCAATTACATTTACGTAGATAATTTACTTAAGATATAATGAAAACTTTATTCTTTGGGAGCTTAAATTTCAAGTCAATCGCCCCTGTGAGCTTGTTCCATATGAATAGGGTTCATATGCTGAACAATGATAATGATACTGATAATTATGGTACTACTAATAGTAATAATAATATTGGGAATGCTGCTTATTTACTGTTTTGTGCATGTTATGCAGTATTATGATTTGTGATGTTTTTATTCCAAATTATTATCTTATGCTTCATTGCTATTACCACAAAACCACCCATTATTGAGACTTGTGCACTGAAACTATTGAACGATAAATTTGTCTTATGAACTTTCCTCTTACTAAGTCAATTATCCCCAATTTCTGGAGACTAGTATAATGGCTTACTAAAACTGACACTCAAAACTTATGCTAAAGAGACTAACAGATTAACCCCCCCCCCCCCCCTCTCTCTCTCGTCTCTCTCTCCTCCTCGTCTCTCTCTCTCTCTCTCTCTCTCTCTCTCTCTCTCTCTCTCTCTCTCTCTCTCTCTCTGCAGTTACTAAAGTCCTGACTCAGAAATCAGCTTAGCCCAACTTGGGGCACAAATACTTAGCAACTTTGGTCGAAATTTTCCCCGGTTTTGGATTGTCTTGCGAACTCTTGATTGGCTAAGAATAAGTGCGGAAAGTTCTTTTTATTCTTCCTTTCTTTTCGTTCGGTCTCTGCTTCAAATTCGCCTTATTCTCGGAACCGGTTACGGGTATCAGATTAGCCACCGGGTACTGACAAAACATCGCTTTGGTAGTAATTGGTTACGCGATTCTCTGTTCCAGAGATTCTCATTGACGTCATCTGGGAATGCAAGGACTTCCATAATTATGGAGGCCTTCACAAGGAACTGCCTTCCAGAAATAGGAGGACTTTTATTCGTGACTGTCTCGAAGTAGAAGATGTCGAGTTACGAAAAAGATGGCGTCTCTTTGCCTCCGCGTGCCTTAGTATCATCAATTTCTTTTATTTATTACTATTTGATTTTTTTTCATTCTCGCGCTGTGCTGTACCTACCACTTTCTCTCCCGTCAGGAAAAGAGTGAAAGTTTTAAACTCCTGCATCCTTTTGACAGCTACTTTTTCCACCAGCTAAAAATTAAGGAAATCTTATTTCACGAAACAAAGTCAGTTTTATTTTTTAGTCCGGTGTGGTCCATCCGACTCTTGTGTCGCGTCTTCTTTACCACTCCACTCATTTGTGTTCTTTGTCTTATGCTGTTCAAAACGCACGAGCACAATCACTTCAGATATATAGATATATATATATAATATATATAGTATATATATATATAATATATTATTATATATAATAATTATAATATATTATATTATTATGTCTGTGTATGAGTTTGTATAGCGTGGCCGTCGATGTAAACTCCCGTCCAGGTGTGTGTTAGGTGGAGTTTATTAGCATTGCGCTGTTATAACGCATCGTATTAATATTATCGATTAACACTATACAGTAGACGCTTCTATCAATGCCTGACACTTGTCACGTGTTGTAGGCGGAGGAATTTATTTCTGCATAAGCGATGATTGTTTGATATTATGAAGATGGTCTCTCTCTCTCTCTCTCTCTCTCTCTCTCTCTCTCTCTCTCTCTCTCTCTCTCTCTCTCATTAGGAAAGGGACCCTTAGTACCATGTCGATTTTATCAGCCTTTAACTGTCCCTGTTTTGTTCTTATCACCTTTCTTATCGCCCAAACAGGAATTTGCGAAGACGGGTATTCCTTAAGTAAAAGAAGAGAAAGTTTTGCCTTTCCTTTTATTCCATTTTGTGTTTGAACACTTTTTCCCCATCTCTGATCCTTCATTCATGAATACGCCATTGTACTCTTTAAGTTTTTGTAACTAATCGAGTTACGATTCCTATGAATGGGGAAAGTGACTTCTGGTGTATTTGAGAGAAAAAATAAAGAAAAGAATGAGTACATGAGTGTGAGGAGTATGCATGTCTATTAGCTGAGAGAGAGAGAGAGAGAGAGAGAGAGAGAGAGACTGACTATAACTTCCAAAGGATACAATTTTCTCCAAACCGAAAGCTCCCGTTGTAGCGGTTCAGGAGGTCGTGTATTGCGCCAATTTTGAATGTGACTTAGTAGTTGTCGACGGAGGGGAGGAGAATGAGGAAGGGGCAGGGGGTACCTGGTGGATGGCCTTGAGGACAAGAGGAAGGGGGAGGGTGCCCCTGCCACCAGGTACATCGATTCCTGCCACGCCCCAACTAATGTTAGGGTTTGGGGAAAGGAAGCATGGAGTGAGAGACGGAAGAAGGAGGAACGCGATTGAACTAAGGAAGGCAGATGTGTGGACAGCAATGAGACCGTTAGTCTGTTTGTTTTTTAAACTGGAGTCACAAAAGGGGCGTCCAGCGAGTGACATCTTCCATGAGTAGATGGTGATTAAAAGGAGGTTTGAAACTCTCGCAGGCTCCTTCTTTGTGCTTGGTTTATGATACGTACCCTTAATAAAAATACCTTTTTAAAGCGTATGCCTAAATATAACCATTCTTTTACAAAGTTTTGAAGAACTTCTTAATAGAAAATGGAATGAAATAGTCTACGCTTTTTATAGATGCATATAACGTGATTGCGAATTGTTGCAATTTTATTCATGAACAATGAATGCTATATATTCTTTTTCATTACAGTCAGAATTCTGTACCTGTGCGCGCCTTCCATTCTCTGAAATTGACCTGAAAAGTATTGTCTATCTCCCTCTAATCTCGCAGGTGACAAAGACAACGTCCCCTCCCCTCCGAAAGGTTTATGAAGTCCTAAGCTTCTTTTGAGTGAAAGCAGAGGACAAATATTTTCGGAGGTCGTGATGATTTAAGAAAACCGCGGGAGTGATCGTTTTCTGGTCCCCTTGGCAGATCGTTTCCAGTGATTGTGGTGGTGGTGGAGCTGCTGCTGCTGCTGCAGTCGACCTTTTTCTTAATGGCCATCGGAAACGCAGTGGCCATCATTGGTCGGGTGATGAGAGGGAAGAAAGAAGAGGATGGAACGAGTAGAAGAAGGAAGGAATAATCTTGTGCTATGGGAGAAGGAAGTGTTTCAATAGCGTCGATTTGATCCATAGCAGAAGTGAGTCGACAGTTTTCCACTACATTGTCCGGTACTGGAGGGAAGAACAGTGATTAAAGTCTCTCTCTCTCTCTCTCTCTCAAAGTGAAGAAACATTGTGCAATCTAATTATCTTAAGACCTAACTTCAGTTTATAGGTCTAAAGAAAGTTGTCGTATATCTCTCTCTCTCTCTCTCTCTCTCTCTCTCTCTCTCTCTCTCTCATATGCTTGATTCTAATGGAGATCATGACCCAGCCCGTTAATCACTCGCGAGTTAATTATGGTCAAGTCCCCGGGTCACAGCAGGCCGTACCATGGTTCAGGGAAATACACCGTCGGTCTAGCCCCACGCACCCACTCACGCACCCTGACGGTGCAGGTGCCGGCTATCTTATTTCACCAAAGTAGTCGCCGGGTTATTTTGTGGTCTCATGGTTCCTCAACATTATGTGATCAATGGATTGGTGGACTCCATTCTTCCACTTTAAGTTTATTTTTAGAACTTGAAGGTTTTAGGGGAGGAGGAGATTTGTTTCAGCTTGGCAACGAAAAGGGCCCGAGTTTTTTGCTAGATTACTTTTAGCAGAAGGTTAAAGAAGGGTGGAACTTTTGGATCAACGGAGCTTATTACAACCCAAAATGATTCCACAAATGTTGAGGGGAGTGGAACTGTATTTACTATGCTTAGAGAGGTTGAAAAATGTTTAAAACTGAGAAAGAAATTCAATCTTATTACCAACACTCGTACAACCAGTAAACAAAAATTGCAATACCAAGAAGAAGAATTCGTAACTTTTATTTAATTGGGTGGCTTCAAGTTCGAACGAATTTTCTGTCCTTGAATTAAAGAATTCGATTCTCATGAGAGAGAGAGAGAGAGAGAGAGAGAGAGAGAGAGAGAGAGAGAGAGAGAGAGAGAGAGAGAGATTGTCACGGTGAGTCCAGTAACAGAAATGAAGAAAGGCAAAAGAAACACACGAGAGGATTTGCTTGGGCAAAAACACAATCGGCTTCGGGAGATATTGCGTGGTTTCTCTAATCAAATCGCGACGGGTAATCCAGGCTTCTAAAGAGGTTTGTGTTCAGATGGGATGTCTTATTTATAAACGATTGGAGCTCCGCCCCGCTATTGGATTTGGAAAAGACTGGGACCGTGGGAGGAGGCAATGCACGGATTTCGAAATGGTCGAAAATTCTTACCGGGATTGGGATGAGTTCGTGATCATTGAGCAAAGATATTCTTATCTTTAGTGGATATTTCTTTTTTGAAGCAAAGGCAATTTTATTTTCAATACACGCCTTGGTATAATGATAGTGAATCGATATCATCGCACAGGGTGATTGAAACTGAATTCACTTTTATAAATGCTTTTTATATTTTACCAGAGTACTAGGGGAGATATTCGTACTTAATTAATCCCATCAATACATTACGGTTACCTGAATTTTAGAGCATATATTCCTTCTTTCTTATAAAAGTAATCGGATCTTTCCTAGATTGTGACCCTCAAGGGTTTTCGGTGGTCATTATCTTCGACTCATTTTTCGTGATGGTCATTATCTTGATGACAATTGCCGTCTTCTGCTGATGTTTTTACGGTCATCTGAAACGGGATTGTACTAAACACACCGCAGAGGTAGATACAAACCGGGTTAAAACCCTTGCGGGTCAGTAATTCCATCTGTACGTTACCAAATTAATATAGTACAAATTACATATAATATATATATATATATATATATATATATATATGTGTGTGTGTGTGTGTGATATATGTGTGTGTGTGTGTGTGTGTGTGTGTGTGTAATCACATACAACAAAAACATGGTCTCTTGTTTTTAGAGCATAACATTTTTACCCATTTTGGAGCATACTACACACATTTCATCTATCATTTTCGAGTTGTAGGTGCTGTTATTGACTTGGGGTCCAGGTAATCTCCTGGGGTCCAGGTAATCTCCTTTGCTGTGAAGGAAGAAGAGTCAAAATAGCTAAGTCCATCCTCAGACTTTCTTGTTTGAACGTGCGTAGAGTCTTCACGTGTTTGAACAGCTGAGCGAGACTACGAACTTATCATTCTAAACTTGAACAAAGGAACAGAGCTGGTACATTTGTTGTATGAGGTCGTTGTTGTTATTATTGACTTTAAATTCAAGCTTCCAAAGAATACGGTGTTCATTTGAAAGAAGTAACTAGGGTAATAGGAAATTATTATTATTATTATTATTATTATTATTATTATTATTATTATTATTATTATTATTATTATTATTATTATAGAAGACGAACCCTGTTCATATGGAACAAGCCCACAATGGCCATTAACCTGAAATTCAAGCTAGTAAAGTATATGGTGTTCTTTTGAAAATAACAGTAGGTAACACGATATTCAGAAACGAGATCAGTTATTGGAAAAGAAAAATATTATTTAATAAATAGATAAAAATGTAAGTAAATTACCAAATTATACAAGGAGAATGTGATAGTTAAGATGTATAATACGATTATGACTCTGTGGTCAATGCATCCCGTACATAAAGAGTAAAACGATATACCTTACACCATTCTTACCTGTTGTTGACAATATGGCCTTCATTACACACAAACACAAACACACACACACACACACACACACACACACACACACATATATATTAATATATATAATATATTTATAATATATATTATAATATATATATATATTTAATATATATATATATTTTAGCTAATTTTATATAGTAATTAGAATGTAAAGTAATCTTTCTATGACATCAGAGGTCATTGTTAGAGGTATTTTACAGTCACAATGTTTTCAATAGGGTTTGGTATTAAATGTGTCGTTTTTTTTTTTCTTTAAAGGTCTGTTGGAGTTCAGAAACCTTCCAAGTGTAGTCTGATATAGGTTATGGTTTTGTTCTTGTGATGACCCTGGAGTACTCGATGGCTGAGACAGTGAATACTGTTCTGTGAACTTAAAGAATAGCAAGCGGTTCTATTGGGCACGTTTTCTGCTATGATGTACTCCAGATTCTCTTTCCTTTGTTAAGTTTCCCTTCCTCTTCACTCAGCACGAAAACAATAGAAGGTAAATTCCGTCAGCCGTAAAGCTAAAGGTGGCAAAAAAGTAAGCTTTTATTTTAATTTCGTGACCGGCATGAATCTTGCATGCAGAATTGGTCATCAAACTTCCGACCTTCTCAAAGGTGGTACACTGATCATGGAGAAATACAGCTTACAAGCAAAAACATGGTGAAATGAACAAAGATATATAAAAAAAGTACGAATGACAATCTACTACCAAAATGAAAGTCACAATAAGAAGAAAGATCCCATAATTTTGAGTCTTGTGTATGTTTAACCGTCTTTCTGATGAAAAAATTAGGCGTAGGCATGGGAGGCAAGTTTTCCTTGGAGTGAGTAATGCAGTAAATGTAAATGATGTCACATCGTATGTGTAGCTCTCCTAACCATCCCCCCCACTCGCCCCCACCTCTTTTAAGTGTAACTAAAAGGTTTAATTCTTTCTTAGTGATTTATAATTATATGCTGGACGTGTCCAAGAGAAATGGCTTTGTGTACAGAGTACTGAAGTAACATCACTAAGCCGAGAAATTTTCTTAAAAGTCATATCGCTTGGTTTTGGTGTCGATTGTTTATTGACAGTTTTATGTATTATGGGATTCTAATTGTTTAACATTCTGATGCTTTTTATCCAGATTTAATTTCTCTCTCTCTCTCTCTCTCTCTCTCTCTCTCTCTCTCTCTCTCTCTCTCTCTCTCAAGTGACCTACATTCAACGATGTATTTTCTTTTACTTATCGTTACCCGCGAACATCGTTTGTCAATTATTTATTTAGCCAGAAATGAACAGAATAATCTTCACATGTAGTCTATCAGACCTCAAACAACTTTCACGGGATGGAATCCACCAGGACAGATGCTGGAGAAATTGGCGATTCCATTTTTTGACAAAATGATATGCTTCCTCTTCGCTCTACTTCAAATTAAACTGCATTGATACCAGTCCTTTAATTATTATGATGTAATGGATTAGAAGTGTTAGTGCTGGGACCTAGATTACAGTGTCTCTCCAGTTCGAGTTCATGTGATATTTTTAGGATATAGGTCTATAACACTGTTCCAGTTTGTCCTAATTCGCAAATTCCCTTCAGCGTAAATGCTAGGAATGATAGCTTGCGGTCTTTGTTAAATTATACTATAACACTTACGTTTCAAATAGATTCTCTGCGTAAGGTTAAGCGTTTTTATTGTCCTTCAACTGAAACGTATATTTCCGTGCTTTTGTTCGAGTGCACTTGTAACTATCGTACTGTGTGTGTTTATGTTTGCTCTATCACGGGGGCGCATAAGACGACATAGCCACTTGTATTGATTCCGTTGAGCAGTCTGTATGTAGCTTGCGGGTTCGTACACTGGCCAGTTTGTGTTTGGCCTACTTTTTCTTGGTTTATCCCGTTGTTCAGAAGTAAATGAAAAGAATAAAGCTCGTGAGATGTAATAGTATGTAGCCGGGAGAGGATTTAAAAACTATAGATGCGTGTAGAAAAACACTGGCAATACAATTATTCAATTAAAATCACTGATGGAATTATTTTTCCTAAGGATCATTGTAAATATACAGCAATTCCCTTCTCGCTATTATGTGTGGAGTCCAGTCGAGCATATTTTGCTATAATACTTTTAGGCTCCCAGTGGAACTCGTTATTACCAAAAACAATTTCCTCCACGAAATTATTTTTTCCTCCCAGAAACTTTTTCTTGTGTCAAAAGATATTCTTGTTTTTTTACATATCGAAAGATTGCAACCGAGCGAGAACCAAATTTGAATCCACCGTCAGCTTGAAACGTGACAACAGCGCATGAAATGCTCCCGGGCTGGTGGTGCCCAGCATTATCTGTAATGTGTTTCTGTGAGACATCTCTCCTCCATTTTCTCGTTCAGAATCATATTTAGGGTGACCTTCTGCGCCTGGTATTTGACGCACAGACATGGGCGGAATCCATTTGTCATTAGAAGGACCAAAGCAGGAATAGACAATCACTCTGTCGTATTCAGGTTAAGCTTAGTTGTTGCTTTTACTTTGGTCTTCGTGTTGGGGAACATATTCAAGTCCCTAGTTGTATTTGGATACTGGGACCATGTTTTGTTTATCTTATGAATACTTTGATTATACTGGGGAATGTTTTAGTATGTTGATGCAGTTGGGTGAAGTCGAGAAGTCGTCTTAAGGCTGGTCACACCAGCGCGTTTTCGGGAGATTCTTTTGGCTCTGTGTCACAATACTTTAGACCAGGTAGCCAAAATTGACTGATTTATTCCCCTGACTTACGGCACAAATTAACCTACATTTATGACAGAAGTTTGTTTATTGAAGTTCTCTGTTGCTTGGCTCATTGTATCGAACATACAAACTTAGGTTGAGCACAGATAAATGGTATTTAGTGCAAAGTGTGGCGGTAAGATGCGAAAAGATCTGCCGTTACTGTTTACAGCGGACTCTACCTTTCTCTGTCATTAAGCTATGAAATTCTCCTTCTTGGAAATTATCTTCTTTTTCTCTCGTAATTACTGCAGATTTGAGGAATTCGGTTGCAGTAACATCTAGAGGAAAGCTAATGGTAAATCGGTTTCCTTTTCAATAGATAATCCCTGCTGATATCCCTATGCTACCTTACTTGATTCAGATGAAGCTGAAAGGTTTAGTAAATTAACTCTAAATCCTGTTATAACGGAATCTAATATAATTTGGGAATCCCCTTAAAAATCCACCATTCCAGACCCTGTTATACTCCTGTTTAAACAGACAGGGAATAGGGACGTATTCAATTCAACAAAACTGCTCTCTCTCTTCTACCACCCCCACCCATTTCCTTCCCCCATCTTCCTCCGCCCAACCCTTCCTCCCCACTTCCGTTACTTAACGGTCGACTGACCCGAAAACACGGAAAACTCCTTTCATATAAATCTCATTTAAAAAGGCCTGGCGAGAGAAGGCTGTTTGCAGTCGGGAACAAAGGGGGAATTGTTTGTTGGATTTTCTTTCCGACTGTTTGGGGTGGTGGGGAAGAAATTAGAGTATTTTAATTTGTGGGTAAATTAACAGAAACGTGAGGGTGGTTAAAGAAATCCAGGTGGATTTTACTGCTTAGTCGATGACGTTTTCAGCCTGTAACTGCAAATTGAAATGGGATTTTCGGAACATACAAAAAAGTAGACTAGAGATGTTGTATGGTCTTGAGACCCAGTACTTGGCCCTGACTTCTATGCAGTACCAGCAGTGATGTCATGACAATGTGCAGCGCTCAGAATTATTAATGTACTTGTCTTTCTATGTATTCTTGTTTTCCTATTGATTTGTTGTGGGGGGGAGGAGGATGATTGTCAGACTAAGAGAATTAGTTTTCATTGAATTAATCCTTCAGAGTGAAGAATGTTGAAGAACTGACTATGATGTGTTGTAGGACAAAGAACCGTCCCCTACCTTAGTTTCGCGCCCCTTCCCTAAAATGGTGTGGGAGTTATGATGATGGAGTACGTTATCTTAAGGGGTTGGCTTTAATCACGCTGCCATCTGGAGAACACGCTACATGAAGATTTCAGAACGTGAAACCCTAATGCAGGTTGGATATTTTCGCTGATTTCACCGCCAAATCCGGGAAAATGAATATTCACCGCCAAATCCGGCCAAATGTATTCATTTTCCTCCAACCGGTTTTGCGTTCATTTCGGTTTATGGAAGGTTGGACCCTTCTTAATTATGTTGGCTGGGAAGTTTGAAAAATGTTTCCAGACCATAGAACACAACCCAGTGAAAACAATTGGATGGAATTATTTCTTTTTGGCGTTTGTGAGAGAAATGGTGACGGGAAGTTCTCCCTTCTCGAAATCTAACAAATTCTTATTTACAAAGATACTTTTGTCATCACACCAGCGGATCCAGAAAAAGTGTCAAAGTTGAGCAGCACCAATTTTCATAGTATATGTGTGTTGTGTGTGTGGTATATCTATATATATATAATATATATATATATATATATATATATATATATGTGTGTGTGTGTGTGTGTGTGTATATAATATATATATATATATATATATATATATATATTAATATATATATATATATATATATATATATATATCTCGGGAAATACCGATTCCCATTGTTATCATTATTAAGATTGTTATTTTGTTCTCATTTTTCATATTATTTATGTAGTAGATTTTTGTTCACTTCTCTCATTTACGTTATTAAAGGCCTGTCCACACTAGAAAATACGGTTTACAAGCAATTTAAATTTTACCGCATATTTGTTTCCCATCCAGAATGGAAAACATGTAGTGTTTCTGTGTGTATACTCATGTATAATGTAATGTATATATTATTTATATATATATATATATATATATATATACATATATATATATATTATATATGCATGTATGTATACGTGTATATATGTATATGTATCTATTTTCAATTCCCTTCAGAAGTAAGTCGGCATGACACGCTCCTTTTTCTAAAAACCTCCCTATTACCCATCTCTTCTTCTTTCTCTTATCCCTCCTCGAGTGCATTAAAATAGCCAAGCAGAATACAGAGGCTACTGCACCGACAAGCATTCTGAAGTCAACTGAGGTCTGAATAGGAAACATTGTATGCTGACAGTTTGCAAACTGTCTGCAAACATTGTTCGCAAACTTTGTTTACAAACAATGTTTCCTAGTGTGGACAGGCCTTCAATCTTCAGTGTTAATATTTTGTCATTTTTCAAGGGGGTGGCACCTGCTAAACCCTTTGATTAATTTTAACAGTTCTACCTTTACAGTAATTGTTTGATTGGCTGTGCTTGAGGTTTTTGTGAGGTAGATTAACAATTACAACAACAAATATTTGTTGTAATAATCATATCACATTTATGCGGTTTCATTTAAGGAAAATATTTTGCATTTTGTTGCTGCTTACGTTTTTTTCGTAAATCATCACCTTCATTTCTTTTTCGTTTTCTTCAGCACGAAGACCTCGTCTTGCTCACATCCTGCCACGAGAATGATGAATAAAGCCTTGCTGGTGCTATGCAGTATCTCTGAACGGCAACATGATATCGATTTTGTGTATTATAATTTGCGAAAGAGAGAAATGAGAATCTCTCTCTCTCTCTCTCTCTCTCTCTCTCTCTCTCTCTCTCTCTCTCTCTCTCTCTCTCTCGTGTCTATATCGAATCCCTAGTTTTTTTTGTATTTTTCAGTCCTTTCTCGGCTATCTTAATTGCTAATCAATTTCCCTAATGAATTATAAAAGCGAGGAAGGAACTATCTTATTTTCCTTACGTTACATGTTAGCGTTGATTGCCCCCCCCCCCCCCCTTTTTTTTTTTCGGTGAGGGACTGTTTGATTAATCGGCCAGTAACTATATAAAATAATCAGCGTGGCATGGTCTACTCTATTTTTAAAGTTAAAGTGTGAGCCTTGCCGCCGCCTCCTCCTACCTTTCTGGAGTACACTTGAGATTAGCGCGTGAATAGCTTATTTGGTCGCTTCCGTATTAGCTTATTTTCAGATTCTCTCTCTCTCTCTCTCTCTCTCTTCCATCTCTTTCTCATCTCTCTCTCCTCTCTCTCTCTCTCTCTCTCAAGGAGAAGATAAAGTACTTGGTATGTAGCAAGATGGAATAACATGCTATTCCAGCTTGGTATATAGAGTACGTTTAGTTAGATTACGTACGCAATGTGATTTAT